>NC_024309.1:8852200-8870100 GCF_000523025.1 Cynoglossus semilaevis | reverse complement strand
CTGACTAAAGCCGTCAGATCAACACTAGTTCGATAAAAGACAGTCTGCCAGTAAGATGCTCACTTACAGAATCACACTATGACATGCACAAATATGGCTAAAACACACACACAGGCAGAGCATTTGATGCACATGCACACGCGCCAAATTTCTCATGAGAGCTCTAACATTTCATCAATTAAGACACAGCAGAACCAGCAAAGAGCTGATTCGCTGTCGGGGAGGAGGCAGATAAACACACCGCTCCCTGGAGGCTGAACGTCACCAGACCAACAGCAAGAAAACAGCTTGCTGTGGAGGGACAGAGGGGCTGCAAACAAAAGCAAGACAGTGAGACAAAGCAGGGACAAAGACACGGTTGGTTTCAACCAACAAATCTGCTACATAAACCTGTCTCCCACCAGTGGGGAGGTTCGAGTGTGGGCCCATTCGACACGGCTGCTGCTCAAAGGCAGAGTGCTACGCCTATATTTAAAGCTGGGACATAACTTTTATCTGTTTGTACCCACATCAAAATGATGCTGCAGGAATGGAAACAAGGGAGGACATGAGAGGGAAATAAAAGGAGTGACAGAAGTGTTCAGACATTTAATATCTCAGCCATGACACTCACGACTGCACAGAGAGAAGGGATTGAACAACACACTCTGCTGCTTCAGCACACACTGCTTTTGTCTCCAACACCAAGGAGATTGGTGTTTTGTTGTCATTTGGCCAGTACTTTTTTTTATGATTTGTCAAAGAGGGTACAACGCTCTTATTGTGTAGAGTCACTTTTGGCTTGTTCAGCCGGGGTCGCTACAGGGGTCGCTACAGAGTTTTACGCCAGATGCCATTCCTAACCAGCCTTGAATAAAGTTTGGTGGCAGGAGCCTCCTGTTGTGTACGCAATATCATATTAACAGACAGTTTTTGGAGCCCGCTGCCACGACCACAGTTAACCACGCCCACTTCATATTCTAATCAACTAAACATTTGTTGATCGGCACCAGATGATAAAAAGTCCTGTCGAGATAATGCCTCAAGAACAAGCAGCAGGAACTCCCAAAAACTACATTTTTTGTTCTTGCGGAGAAATGATCAGCCTTTAAACTTCATTTGAAACAACTTCCCTGATGTTTGGTGAAACTTTAGCAGCTGCTTCTTCCCTCAGGGGAGCCCCACTCCCAAAAAAAGATGATTTATTGTTGAATCGTACAATTTGGCAAAACATTTACGCCAGATGCTCTTTTAGATGCAATTTCCCAAAAATCCTCTGGGCTTGAGACGGTCACAGCCAGCACACTGACTGTGGCCTACTGAAGCTGGTTATTATCTACAACTTTCTGCTAAAATGCAGCCCACCAATTATCAAAATTGTTAAGTAACGCAGGAGAAATCAGGTTTAAGGGTTACCTTAGTTACCTTAGAGCCCATCTGCATCTGGCATGGATACTGTCGTTGGCAGCTACCATACTGTATGCTGCAATAAGCTAATATCCTTCCATCTAAATATAACACTTGTGTTTACAGTGACAGCAGATTTTCTCTGCTGATGGTGCAGTAACTTCACGCAGGTACAGACAGAAGGGCATTAGGGGGGCACTGGGGTTCAGACTGGCAGGGATAATGATAATGACTAATATTGATCACTGTATCATAGGATCCCCGGTGTATTCATTGATCAGGAAGAACACGTCATTAGAGTTCCTTCCAAATGACGTGATGCTAAAAAGCATAATCATAAAAAAAATCACTGCGGCTTAAAAGGACAGGCTGATCTGAGGCCGAATCAGAATGTAGGTGTCCTCATCCACCACCTACAAAGACACAGGGGCATGCACCGCAGAGAGCCTGAGAAAAATCGGACCTCTGACATTTTTATTGTTCAGGCTGAAAGGAAAGGTTGCACAGCAGTAATTACATTTGGAGGGGGAAGAAGGAAACAGTGACAGAGGTTGTCTGGGCGACCTAATCGCATGTGCGTTCATGTGTGTTTCTGTGTGTGTGTGCGTGTATGTGTGTCAAACAAGGCCCCCTCACTCACACTTGCATAAACCTAATAATCACCGTAGTCTTAGTCCCAGGGCTGGATCAAGGCTCTTGTTTTTCCAGACAGAAGAAGTCTGAAATTCCACTTGGTTTAACAGCTTTAACAACTTAATATTATTGATGATGCATGTTGGCTACTGATTCTATAAGGAATTAAGTATTCCAGATATACATTTGACTAAATTCATACACCCCATCCGCATGCCAGTGGCTGGAAATCTTACAGGAGGCTGTGAGAAAATGATTCAGTCTGGCTCCAGCCCAAGTAAATGTGAGGAGATAAATTGAATGGTAGAAAAGGGTAAAATGTCCTGTGTGAATGGCTGCGGTCTCTGCAGTGAAATAATGTGCTCCAGGTGCTGGAGCATGACAGAAGTTGACAAGTAATCTTCTGCCACTGGCAGCTTTCAAATGTCACTTTGGCAAGTTTGAAGGGAAATGTCCAGCCTGGGGCTAAAACCCCTAAATCTGTTGCTTCAGTCTGGCCAAAAATAGTTTAATTCATTTCTTTGCTTAAAAAAAAAAATTGCGATTTCACAGTTACAGCGGAGGTAAAGTAAGGTGAAGCCCGGGTGTGTTATCTGTATTCCTAAACATTTCTGGCATTCTACAAGATGTTGCTAACACTCATAAAAGTCACATTGGAAAGCCTTACACAGTGTGTCCAGATGGAGAAAAAGTTCCCGAGTGGGATGCAAATTTGCAGCAACCAATGAAAACCATTCCCACTGTACTCCTGCTTACTGTCACTACTACTGCCTTTCTGGATCTCATTCCGTAATTGTAACATTGTGCTTGTTTGTTTTCTCAGTTTCCTTGACAATTAAATGTAAATAGTGAATCTACATAAAAACATCATAATATGAAATAAAAACAAGCGGAACGAAGAAGAGAAGGAAAAGAGGTCGGCTCCTCTTCATTCACTTATGTGTGTGCCGTATAATTAATTTATCACCTGTCCCAGGACTGAAGGAGGCATCAGTGGAGCAAAATAATCTATTATGTATGGAGGTAGCATATCAGTGTTAGGAAGACATAAGAGAAACTTACACAAAAAAAAAGGGAAATAAAGAAGGAGAAGAATAGTTTCTTCATTCTCATGTGTGAGGCATCAGTCTCCTCTATATGGATAAAAGGTTTGCTTGTGCTTTTACAGCAAGTATGCTGCAACGGTGACGTTTCACTGCTCATTATCTAAACACCAGTCTGTCTTTGGGGTTACAGGAAGGCACTTAGACTGGAGAAACAGAAACCACACTTTCTAATTCCCATCTTTACCTAATGCAGTCACAGTATTCATCTCAACACACGAGTTTGCTAATGACACTATTAAAATACAGAATGTTTAACCTGGTCATGACTGACGTTGTTGCAAGTGGAAATGAGAACGTCAGTGAGGCTTGAAGTATTGTTTTGTCCTGAGCAATTAAAAGTAGAGTGAAGAAGATTTATCTCCATCTAGTTAAAACTAACCTAAATAAAATACACGTAAAGTACAGCTACATCCACCGGTCAAGAAAGTTATTAATGCTGCATTCTACGATGAAGGTGGAAGCTGTTTATCTTTTCAGCAAACTAATCAGAAATGATGGAGAAGCAAAGACAATCCACCAATCAGAGAGGGCCTCTAGATAACTGGAGCTTGCAGCAAAACAAACAACAGATTTGTGCGTCCGTGTCGTACTGGAGCTTGCAGCAAAACAAACAACAAATTTGTGCGTCCGTGTCAAGTTAAACCGACAATGTTCGATGATACGCTGCTGTATAGTAAGCTACTAACACACCAGGTCACACAACTGATGCATTGTGGGCTGTGTGTTGCCAGTCGTGTTCCATTCATGGTCTGTTCTACTGCAGGAATTTCTGATTGCATGCCACTTGTCATTCTCTCAGTTTCTCGCTGCACTTCTCAGATGGACACAGACTGGGCCACTCTGAGGTTGGGTGTGGGCTGCATGTGGCCCGCGGGCTGCTATTTGAATACACCTGATGGTGAAGATGAATCAATGAATGTTAGTTACTGAGGATTATAATTCCAGTGTAAGAGGGAAGAATACCTCCAAAATGAATAAGTCTAAAGTAAAGTAGCCACACCCAATCCACAAGCTCAGATGATTCCAAAAGTCAGATTCCTGCAGGCTTTGATCAGGTCACCACAATCTATTTTCCATTAACAAGGACAGCCACGCCTGTAATAGTTAGATACATAATTGTTTCACTTTTGCAAGATGTGAGATGTAGAAACCTACATCTTCTTCAAGAGAAACCCAATACCACACCTTCTTTATTTTGCGTGTAACTCCACCGTTGGTGTAATATGAACTTGGCTGCGGACGCACACATGCGCACACATGCGCACACATATCTCATTAAAGTCAAACAATTTAACAAACCTCAGGGCTTGACTGTGTCTGTGCCATTTACGACACCCTGACAAATACAGATGACATATAAATACAGCTGACACCTGCCATCCCTCCGCCTCATTTACACCTCCTTATCCAATGCACTGCCTGTCAGTTTCATCACTGGGTTACCTGGTGTTCCTGCGCTGAATGGAAATCTGAACCCAACTTCAGGGTTGACAAATTTCTGTCAGGGATAAGAAGGATAAGGATACGGAAAAAAGTTGTCAGGTACACAAATCAGGAGAGCTGTTATTATTCTGCGACAGTACAGTCTGCTTTCATATTTTTCTGCTTTGTATTTGCAGAAGCAGGAGCACGGGTCTGTTGGGAATTGTGGTTAAAAAACCCTCATTAAAATGTGGAACCATTTATAGCCTGGTGCTTATCGTGGGCCAGCATGTTGTGACCGTGGTGCAGCTTATCGTGGAGAGGCATGCATTCACCTTTTTAAAATAATGAAAGGTAAATGTGGCCGGTGCCAGGTTTGCCATGAATAAAGGCAGGAAAAAGAATACCAGGGCTGGATGTAGCCTTCTGGATCATTTTGTCTCCTTTTAGCTAATTCAGCCTTAGATGAGAATTACTTACTAGAGTTATTTGTTATAATGTGTTGTTAAAGTATTTTTTTAACCCCGTCATACAGATTTTGACTTGAGTTTGGTTAAAATTAAAGGTGATGGGGTACAGGGGGAATAAAACCTTTAACAAGAAACTAATGTGAAATATTTCACTTTGCTGCTGGGGATGGAAATCTTTAATCAAGAATGGGAGAAAAGAAATATATATTTTTGGTGTGCATTCAGCAGAAGAGCTTTTCAATGTGTGTGAAAGAGGATTTTGCTTTAAAATGGCACTTAGTTAGGAGCCTTATGATAAAAAGAACTAATCTACCTGCACTTTAAGATTGTCTAGTTATGGAATACATCTTCTGCACTGTAAAAAGAAACCCAAACAGGACAAGACAAAAAATATTTTTACCCTTGAAGTAATATGGCAGTCACATGTATTGGACGGCAGCATGGCAGGACAGTGAGTGAAGCTGCTATTTTACAGGCCACACCTGTGAGTCAATGCCTGCTATCAGAAATCATACATAGCAACAGCTATTGTGTCATCTTCTCAGGGATTTACTTGATTGTAATGTAACAGAATGTCTGGTATAAAAGAGACTTTTGAGTTGACTGTCAGTCTTCCTCTCTGCTCCTTACTATCAGACAGCTCTCTTCAGAGAAGTTGACAGATTATAAGATAAAAGAACCCTGATAAGCTGCTACAGTTTGGAGAGAGTGCGGGAAAATGAGACTCCTTTTGGGAGCCCGCTGAGTGACATTTTGATAAACCAAGTAAAGGGTCAGCGTGGAAGGAAGGTAAACTGATTAACAACAGTGGTCTGCACGCGGCACTTTGGGTTTATACTGTAAACAATACAAACTTGCATCGATTAGCTGCCGGCTTGACTACATCAGAAACTAGATGGACAACATACGAGGGGATGTTTTATGGGGAAAAAAACCCAAAGCACTCTGCAGGAGGAAGCTGTTGACTGACAGCTGAAGAAGAGACAGAATTAAAAGCAGATTTTCTGACAGGTCTCAGAAGGCCAAAAGAAAGAGGGGATTATGTAAGTCATCCAGAATTACTGGGTCACCCAATCATTTTTACCCAATCATACACACACTCATACTGCAAAAAGTGCTAGTGTGCAGAGTGGAAGAAAATGATCCAGCTTCACCATTACGGTAAAATCAGCAGACACTTGGAGAGAATGGTTTTTGCTCTGTAGATGATAAGTGTTTGTCCTGACCTGAACTGACCTGGAACATCACATAAAAAACATTCTCTGTGAACAGCGCTGCTTGATACAAGCGGAGAACAACTTCAGTTATATTTCGGAACTGAAGCTGCAGACAGTAACTGATATCTTCATTTATCCCCCGTAAACAAATCTTCTCTTTCTGATGCCTTCAAAACTGGGCAACGCCTGAAAAAAAATTAGTTCACCGAATGTGTTCACAATTGTAGTTCCCCTTTTTCAGGGTAATTCTCAAATAGTTCACTTATTGTATTCCTGAAACAATTCTGGCTGTTGAAATTAGCCCCTGAAACAATTCTGGCTGTTGAAATTAACCCTCTCATTCAAACTTCTCAGATCATCACTTATTTTCCACTGCGTTTTCAAAATCTCTGGCAATCACATAGTTATGGGTCACGTCTTCACAAACCAGATCTGCTACTGTATGCCGTCTTCTTTGTCTTTTGGCATTTGTCAAGAGTCATGTTCTTTCTGTGTTTTGAGAGTGGAGCTCTCTGAGGCAAGCAATCCAAACAAGCCTGAAACTTCAGTCTAAAAGCCCTTTTCAGACGTTTCTACTTTCTTATTTTAATTTTCATATCAACTATTTGAACATGAAGAGGATACACTTCAGAAACCAAATATGAACTAGCCTTAAGGTCTAGGTAAATATTTGGAATCACAAGAACAAACTGTCAGTAATGGAACAGCTGTACCAGGGTCAGTGTTTGAATAATTTCCTGTTATTGAAGCCTGTTATTATCTTTTGTTTCTCAATAAAGACCAAGACAGAGTAAATGATTAAATTACAACAATCACAACTGTCATTAATGGAATCATCAACACATGCTTAATGAATGCTCTAAAACCCATGTAGGTAAACAATATCGACTTCCTCCAGATCAGTGAAGCAGCAAATTCTGAATTAGAGAGTAATTGTAGTTTAAATCCATGCTCCACAGAACTGTACTCCTTTGTACTCCTCCTGTGAAGCCTAACCTGTCGGACCGTGTGCAGGTTTGTCTTGACTATTCTACTGACAAGGAGGTGTAGGAAGGAATATATAATTTGTGTGGCTTAATCGTCCTTGCTTAACATAACACGAAGCTTAAACAAACAACACAGGTATATATAGCCTTCAAGGCCACAGTGGAGCTAGTGCAACAATGTGCTGGAAAAGCTTGTGGCAACTGCCCGGCACAGGTAGACGGTTTGGCTGCTGCACAGCATAAGTTTATTGTCTCGCAGGCAGGGTCATATTACTCCCCACAGCAGGACAAACCCCCGCTTTGTTACAGGTGGAAAAGTCTGAGGCATGTGGGAAGACTGACATTACTATGTTAAAGTAAAGTATGCAACATTTCTTACGTGCTTGGCCCGATTAAGCCCGTTCTTTGACACAGGGGGCACTTGGAACATAGTTGTAAATATTACAGTAGAAGAAAAATAACACATTTGACTAAGGAGAATAATAATTACACAGTACATGTAAGAAATACACCTTGAAACAGACACATCTAGGACACTGGTCACCATATGGCTCCGTATGTAACTACAAGTCATAGTCACCTCTAGTGCACATTTCAACCAAAGTCATTTTACAGCTTATTCTGTGTTATTCTTTATATTTAGGTGTTCTAAAATATAAAATAACCCAGCAGAGCCCTCTCATCCTACAAGTCTCTGGCATTAATTGGAGGTCGAGATTCTTCAAGTTAAATTACTGACATCTAGTGGGTCTACTTTGACTAATAAAAAAACAACAGGGGAAACAGTTGTGACGATAACGCCCTAGGCAATGAACACATCGCCATGGGACTAATCAAGAAAGACTAAAAACCGATAACCTTTTTTTAATTCTCCAACTTTAACTTTTATCTAAACTGCACCTTGTTCCATTTTCGGTTTTTAAACGCTTGTAAACAACAGTTATCCCCGCCCGTAAAGAACATGTTTAACAAATACACCTGCTCACTATTTATTGTGTAGAAAGTCGACGCATGTATGGGCATAATAACCGGATATTGCCTTCAGAATAAAAGTATAGTAGATGTAAACCTATCGAAGAAAACTCCGAGTGTTTCAGTTAATTTAGCTACGTAGCAGGTAAAACACAAAAACATAAATTAGCTTTGTTAAAGACGCAACCACTGTTTAAAGTATGTTCATGTATTTTACGATTAGGGCTTCACGGGAAATCTATTTTAATTTCCTTCAACTTGACGTCCCTGTGGCATGAAGGTGCTACTGACAGCTGTCAACCATCCGTTTGTCACAATGCCAGCCTTACATGTATTTTTGCAACGAAAAGGTAAACATGGCAAGTGACAACTAACTCCATAAATGTGTAACGAATAAATAATTTCAATGTTATAAAAGAAAAACTGTCATCATCACACTGACCACGTCCGGCTACCAGGAAGAGACCCTTACGCGTCGTCTTCATGGTAATAAAAGAACACACAAGTGGACACTTTAAACTGATATTGTTTTAATTTGACGAATGTTTGTGATGTACGTTCTGCTAAGCTTTGATGTGATGACAACACAGCCTTCATTAACTTTTATTCTGCCCTGTGCTCGGCCTGTTTGCACATCGCATCATTCGTTGAATGTTGCAAACACCCACCCCTCCTCCTGCAGCATTTCCGTGTTTTATACGGAATCATCTCCACTTCCTAGCCCCTGCCACGTCTATCTGAATGGAAAACGCAGGTTTTAATTGAAACAAAACGTCAAGGCACTCATTCCGAGGCGAGACTGTAGCTGTTAATAAAGAGGACATTATACCGAGTGGCTACAAGGCTGCGCCGTTGTTGCGGGATAAACCGGTGAATAAGTGAATGACGTGTCTGAAATGTGATGCTAAAACAACACAACTTACCCAGAGCGACCTCACAGGCTTTGCGCAGCTGCGAGTGATGCGCCTTCTTCACCTCCTTGTCGGCCAAGATCTTTTCCAAAGCTCGTGTCAGGAACATGTTTTTCGTCTTTTTGCCCTCAAACATGTCGCACCGGAATTTGGGGCGAGGTGTGTGTGCGTGTGTTTGTGTGTGTATGGATGTGTATGTGTGTGAGAGCCTGGTCCCGAGGGTGAGGAAGGGGGTGAGGGGGAAGGTGAGAGGGCTGCAGCCGCCTCGAACACAGATGTATTCCCTCGGCAAATGTCAGCCGCGCAGCCCCGAACAGACAAACATAAATAAAACACGGAAGGTGGGGTAAATCCCTCAGATTTCCATTAACGACCTGCCTCCTGCGCCATGTTGGAGAGAGGAAGCGACGTCACGTACGTTCGAGCGAGCGAGTGAAGTGAGGGAGTGAGTGAGAGAGAGAGAGAGTGAGCTTGGACGCAGTGAGGCAGCAGAGAGAGAGAGAGAAATGGGAGGAGGGTTGTCATGTCTAATCCACACTAATGTAAAACAACTGATATTCAAATAATAACAGATTAACTAAATATTTGCGGCAACCATTGCATTCTTTTGTTGCATGTTAGCCAACCTTAAATAAAAAACAAAACAGAAAATCAGATATTTTTCATTCACTACACTTAAAATGTAATTAATTTATTATCACTGAAAGGAAACAGAAAATCAGATATTTTTCATTCATTACACTTTAAATGTAATTAATTAAGTTTTAATAAAGATGTGTGTTTTTGATAAAGATGTGTGTAAAAATAATCATGTATCATCATGTATTATAAATATGTGTAGCAACATTTATTTAAGTCAAATATTGTACATTTATTAAACTCTGACATACCATAATCAAAGCTTTAAAAAAACCATACACAACGTGACACTGATGCATTGTTAATACCTGAGTAATGACACAGTTAGGAACAGACCGACGTTCATATTCATATTTGAGTGTAAAACATAAATGGGAGGAAAAATATGTTCCATTAAATTAGGAATCTCAATTAGGACCAAAACAAGTCAAGTCAAATACATTATCTACAACATCAATGATGCAGTGAATAAGACACCAATACGTTAGGCGGAGAGATTAAAAATGTTAATGAGAAAACAGAAGAATTAATTAAAAGTGTCTCCAGAATAATGAATGAACAACAATACACCGATCTGCAATTAAAATGTGTCTGATGGAAAGCATTTTCTGGAAGACAAAGTTGATATTGTACTTTCTAAAAGTGCTGTTGTGTCAAGTGCTTACTGTATTTGTCTAACATTTAGCTGAATAAAAGAAAAGCTTATTTAATAATAAAATCTGAGGTCAGATGCCACTCGTCGTAGTACATTGGTCCAACTGGAGGTTCCAGAACAACCACAATAATTTCATAGCACTGTGTGTAAAACAGACTGGCGCGACGGTTTGTGGTTTTGGAACACAAAACTAAGCTACTGTGACTTCATATTGTCCCAGAAAACAGAAAAAAAATGGAGGTGGATAACCAAAAAAAAAAAAGAAAGAAAAAACAGACTCAAGTCCATGTTGTAAATGTTTGCAGTTTTTCCCTTAGTCGTGTACTATAAAAGATTTTGAGGAAAACAAGCCATTTAAATAAGTTTCGGTGAAGGAATTGGTCCAGAAGGCTGTGGTACGATTTTATAAATATGGAAAAACATCCCTATAAGACTCACACTTTTTTAGGAGACCTGATGCGATGGCTTTCACAGCCCTTGTGGTCTCCGTGCAGGTGGGATTGATGAGGGTTTCAGGCAGCAGGAAGCCATAGTATCCTGTGTCCCTCAATTCAAATGCAAAGGCGTAGCGGATGCCGTTCCTGTAGGCCCAGTCGATGGAGCTGCCTGAACTCACATCTGTGAGGAGAAGAAACCAGGATTAAAATAGTGATGTCACAACGTAGTTCCTCTTTAGTTCATTAAGCAGGACTCACACAGAGTTGTGGAGGCAGGTCCATATCTGTACTTGACTCCGTAGGCAGAGTACAAGGCTGTCACTGCATTGTGAGCTGCTGACTCCTGCAAAGTGAGGCCAGCTCGTTAGGGACATGAATAGATTTAGCACCAGGTTAAATAAATGTCAAATGTTAGAGGAAAAATCTGGTGGATTTTATAACAATGCAGCAGAGTTGGTCTTCTGCTTTGTGGTAAATACAACCTGGCCTTACAAAGACCCCAATGGTGGTTAACTTGTAAGACTGTGCTTTTTCTTCCTCTTTAAAAAGCTCAAAATATCACAGTGCAGTGCAACATAAACTGGTTACTTATGAATGATTACTCTGTGAGCAGTACACATTACTGTGGACTTTGCAAAAATATTCCGTCACCATTCTTTGTGAGGTAGTCACCTCATAAAATAATGTTGAGTAGCACAAAAGTCAGGATATTTTGAGTTTGTATAAAGGTAAGAAACACAGTCTGTTTATTTTTTACCACAGGTCTGCTTAAAGTTAAGAAAATGTCAGCAATGAAGAAAGTTCCATCTTCACCTACACTCTTACTGATAGTTGTCTATCGATTATTAAGTAACCTGAACAAACAGTTCTAGGTGTTAGAAACAACTTTTATTAACACTTTAGACCATTCTCTTACCACACAGTCGAAGTTTGGGATCGCTGCGTACTTGTAGGAATAAGGGTAGAGCAACATCTGTGCGTAGGCATGAATGGATATGTAGGCCTTCACACGCTTCTTGTGCTTACGCAGAAACTTGGCGACGGCCTTGACCTCAGGCTCTGACTCGGGAAAAGGACCACAGTAGGTGTCATCGCAGGGATGGTACGAGGCACCTTCCTCTGAGGAGCAAAAAAAAGGAGCAAACATCTGAGGTCATGGGTCCAGATTTTCAAAATAAAGGTAAGCAGTTTTGCAGTGATGTGTATTTATTATATTCTTGGAGCCTCTCCAGCTGTAGTGACTATGCAGGCAGCCTTTGCACATGGAGAATGTGCTTAGAGAAACAAAGATCCCACTGACACATATTGAGATTCAGACAGCTTCTCCATTGTGTGGTGTTTTCAGTAGCTCAGAGTTAGGTCTCCTTCACAAACATCCTACATTAGCATATTTTTGTGCATACGCAGTGAACACCAGCTTGTGTGACCTTGATGTGAAGGTGTTATTAATGCAAAAAAAAAAAGTATTATCATCCTGTAAAGAAGAGCTTGAAAGATAGAATTAGTGCCTTAGTGAAACGTATGCTGTCAGTGTCTTGCCTTCTTTTAGTAATTTCACTGAAGCAGCATATCTTAAACATAATTAAACTGTCACTGATGTTAAAAGTGGTTACATTTAACAATGTGAGTACTCAAATGGCCAGATTCTCTGCCTGCAATACACAAGACTACGGAAAAATCTGCTGTTATAGTATGTCTTATGTAATTCGACAGTAGAAGAGAAGTATTACCCAAGGTCATAATCCTGTGTGTTAACCTAAAAGCTGCGCTTGACTGGGAGTCATTATTCCTTCAAGTTCCCACGCTCATACAAATCATACAAGCAACCACAATAATGTACTTTAAGAATAAAAACCTTATCCATGTCTGCGTTTGGTAGAAAACTCACCACACCACTTCACTTTCCAGTTTCTGTTAGCGTCCACGCCTCTGCAGTGGAACTTGTGATTTTTGGACCTTGTTTTCCTCCAGAACCGATCCTGCAGGGGAGGAATTTCAAACACCTTCAAAATGTAACCGCTCACTGTCAGGCTTATCACACAAATACCATTTCCTACCTAGTCTAAAACTATTAGTCTGTCACTCACTCACCGAGCTCCGGCAGACCTGCTCCTCTCAGTCTGTATGGAGACTGTGGTATTTTGAAGGTATTATTATTACATATGGACTTTTACAGACCAAAGTGCTGCATAATGAGTCTGCATTGAACCTTTTCACTTTTGTTGCAGCATTTGATCCACTTGAACACAGCTTTCATATTTTACCAAATCTGTTGGCTGACTGGGTAATTTTTCCTTCCTGTATTTTACACTCCATTTAAATTGTTTCAATTGTTTTAACTCACGTCACATCACATTCAAAGCTTCAGTTTGGTGCTGGTGTGAAAGCGTGCAGTACGTTACCGTGGTCCAGCTGAAGTGATATCCATCCACATTAAAGACAGGCATGATGTAGAAGTTGAGCTGGTTGAGCAGTCGCCTCATCACTGAGTCATACTTGTAAGAGTTGATGGCCTATAAAGAAAAAAACAGTGTAACTATAAAGCACACAGCTGGACTGCAGTAAAAAGAGTCTGGGTTGAACACGAGGTTACAGATTTTTAACTTTCTGTACTAGTCAAGATAGTATTCCAAATACTATGCAACATAAACCAGTTCCTTAGTTACTGTCTTGGGTTCAAGCCCCAGATAAACCACAAACTTAATGGTGCCTCCTGTGGCAGTATCTTAAAGAGACTCACACTGTAAATTCCTATTATGGGATGAATAAGGGATTAATTAAAAAAACACTATAAATCTAGCATTAAATCAGAATGTTATTGTGTATGTTTTTGTTCCTTTCAGTTCCTTTTAGTCCAAAACAGTGCCAACTACTGTCCAAACAACAACAGTCATTCTAAGCGACCTCTTTAGCTTCACTTTGGACCTTAGCAGAACTTCAATCTCTCACCATCAAGATAGAAGATGGACAGCAGTTGGCCAAGGAAATCCAAACAACTCTAGACTCAAGGACAACATTAAATTACCCCCAGTCTGCCCTTTCAATTTAGAGACTTTAAGCACAGAGCGGCGTGTGAGTGATGGAGAGAAGTAACATCTGCTCGATGGCCTCCTGCTGCTCAGATCTCAGCTCATCAGTCAGGCTCAGGGCATTAAATAAAAATGACATTCTGACCTCTAGTGGTCAAACCTAGTTACTACATCGGTGAATATTTCATTTCAGGGCGAACTCGTTTCTTTGCTAATATCATATGTAGGTGCAGTGTAATTTGTCTTTCTTTGATAAGTTGTAAGTAATATGTCATGTAATTAGGTGCTTGAACACAGCTACACCTTAAGGGCAAATCTTGTTAATGTCCCAGAAAACCTCCAGGTTTACAAAGTGCACAGGCTGCCAAGTAATGGCACGTGTTAGCAGCGTTATTTCCTCTTAACATAAAGGTTGCTTTATTGCAATGGGTTAAAAAGAAACCTTATTGTATAAAAAATCATTAAAACTCAGGTCAGAACTTGTTGTTCGACACTGATATCCCTCTGTAATTATCTAAACTGCCTGTCTCTCATCGTGACTGGCTGTCTCTGCAAAATCCCACTCATCTGGTATTTACACAGCATAAAAGCAGCCATTAAAGGTACCTGTAGTTAATTACCAGCTCCATACTTCAAATAGTACTACATAAGTACAACTGTGTGGCTGTAATAGGACTCCTGCAAACCTCTGGGTCATGCTCAGCACCGGAACAGTAAAAGGTTCTCCTAAGTATTTTCATAACAACACTTGACAAGTGAACAGATGTTCACATTTTGTTGAAGGCCCTGGAGAGCAAACATCACAGGCTGAGTACAGCAGGAAGTCAGTCTGGAGAACATTCAGAAGAACATTCAGAAGCATACAAGATGTATGACGTCAAACACTGTGTGCATTAAAAAAAAAAATTTGTAGACTGGAAAAACAAGACCACCTCTTTCACAAACCACTGGCAGAAGGCCGGACCGATCCACTCCCTGGCATGGACGCCACAGTCGATCCACACAGCTTTCTTCTGGGGACGGCTTCTCTTTCCTAGCTGACAAGAGGCAAAAACCGTTTTTAAAATGATCCTAAAAACAAATAACCGTGTGACATTTTCGACTGTCTCTCCTCCCATCTGTCCTACCTGAAGAACGTACAGTGGCCTTCCCTCGTATGACTTCCCGATAGAGAACATGTGGACCAGGTAAGGGTGGGTCCTGTTCATCTCAAACATCCAACTCTGGATCTGCAGAACACACAAGGGCCATGACAGATCACATGACTTGGTTAAACTTGGAAAAAGGTCTGATTACATTTGTAAGTGTAAAATGTAATGTGTGAGAGAGGAAAGAGCAGAAAATATTTTCTATGTTTACTTTTGAGCTATTTCTCAGCTAACTTCACTTCTTCCCTTGTTGTTAGCTAAATAAAGTTATAGTTCTTAGAATATTGTTTCATAGACACAATGTTGTTTTTTTCAACATTGTGAATCTGTTTAGATTCACAAGAAAGCATACTTGCAATTTTTTGTGAAAAGGAGTTAAAGGTATCGAGGACTGAACGGTTGACAGCATGTTTGTGTAGAACTTCTTTCAGCCTCTGACACGTTCATGAACTGCCAGTATAAGAGACCTGGTAAAATAAACACTCCAGATCTGAGTGTCTGAAGATGAGCCTGCACAGGTGTGTGACAGCAGCAGACTGCCACAGTCTGAGTGTTTGGAATGGGCTAATTGCATGTCAGGGAGCATCTTCGAGTGGTTGTTTATTTGCCTTCTGTCTACACTGGATGACAGAGCAGAGCGGAGTGTAAGGAGTGGAGACAGATCCACGGAGATGATGGGCTTCACATCTACTGTACCTCCTGCAGGGGGTGGTAAACCTCGTAGTCGTACTCAGACTCTGACCTCCGTTTGCGGGTGGAGCGGTGTCCTGTCTGCTTTTCAATTTCCTTCTGCAGATTGGAGATAAATACCCTGCGGACAGGAGACAGAGAGCAACTGTAGACAAACACCACAAATACTATAGAACATTTTAATAGAATCTATAGGACATTTAAACAGGTCAGAGGTTCGTAGACAGTTCACTGGAATGTGGGTTACAACAGGAAAACGTGTAAAAAGACAGTATGTTCAATCTCAAGAAGGCCAACAGAATGGTCAGGCCTAAAGTCCATTATAAAGATCTGTGAAGGGAACTGAAGACCATTCAATCGAGAGAAGAAGAATGATCTGGAAAAATTGACAGAAAACTGTTGACAAACTATCAAACGACTGAAGTTTGACTCTGATATGTGAGTTTGGTCTAATGATCCTGTTTGTGTGCACGGTGTCAGCTTCCCAGATGATAATTCTGTCCTCAGCTTCACTTTGTCATAATCCCATATGTTACTAATAATAGAGCTTGACACATTCAATTAATTAAATGTCTCTCGAATGATCTCAACGTGGATTTATTTTGACACTTCTCACTCGTAGTACCCCCAACTAACAGTTATTAGCTCGGCCCTGCACAGTAGGGCAGTAGAATTTATTCAGGAATAAATTACTTTCAAATCTGTTTGCTGCTCATTTGTCAGGATTACCAGGGCTACGGAAGCCTGTTATGTAAATACTCATTTGTCAGAGAACAAACCGAGGGTGTGTGATCTCATTTGGTCTCGTGTGTTAATGCTCTGTGTAAACACTCTAATGAGCTCCAGTTTAGTGGCTACACTAAACATGGGTTGCCGTTCTATTCCCCTTGTACACATGTTATTGTATCCCTGGGCAAGGACCTAACGTTCTCAATGGACTGAACGTTTGTGAGCGAGATCCTGTTAAAGTCACTGCATCAAAGCACTGCCCTGAGAACACCAAACATCTTCTCATTATCCATGGGGCGTGTTCCATTTAGCTCAGGAGAAAATGCTGAGGATTTCAGCTTGGGCTTGAGTGGTTGATTCACTGGTGACTCATTCCTGACGCCAATTACAGCTCCCTCCACATCAATGGCATTTACTCTCAAAGCTCAAATTATACCAGTTCTGTCACTAATTTCTATAAAATATTTAGAAAATGAGACATAATTATCACCATGTTTATCTACCGATGTGCCATTTTACTTCTTCGAACGAGCCTGTAACGTCTATCTCATCAATAGGATCTTCAGGCTGTGATGAAAAAAACCTCTGTCTTTTCACTGTTTGTTCTGTCAAACGCAACATGTGCAAATTATAAATTTGTGCTCAGATCGAGCTGGATAATTGCATTGCAAGCAGATGCAAATCCTGGTGAAGCCACGTTGATAACAAAGATCGTCCCGAATACACAGATTTTTGCACATGGACTTGGTCTGCCTCCATGTTCCGTTCTTACCGATAATCAATATGTCGTTGTTTTAAGTGCGCATGTAGACTCTGTGTGAGGCTGTGTTTCACGTGGACGTCCACTGTGTTGTTGGGATGGATCATGGAAACACTGTTGGGCTGCCAGAAGTCTACCTACAGGAAAGTCAATGACAAAGAAATGTTTAAATATTAAGAAAAATAAGGCCAATAAACACACATGTTCAGAGAAATGGAATTCTCCAGCAGTTATCTGGGGAAATGACAAGTGAAGTTTCCAAAAGTATAATTATACATTATAAATCATTAACACTGAGTCACTAATGTTTAGCAGGATTTGATCATAAATGTGGATCTAGCTATTGTGGCCAGTCCAGTCCACGGCTGTCATTTTACCTCTGTCCACTGATAAAGGTGGGCAATACACAAACGTAATAAAAGAGTTGACAATAATGGTGTCCAGGCTTTTGACTCACGATTAATTGTCATTATCTAATCTTCAGTGTTTAAAATGCCATGAGGTTGAATCAGGAGAACGCTGATGACGTTACAGCACGACGATGTTTAAAACCCTGTCTATCAGCACTGGCTATCATGTTAGGTCTAGCTGAGGTACACGTTCAACTGTCCAACGAATAAACACACACACATACAGTACGTGTGGTAACTGAGGTAAAACACCAGGATGAGTGAACGAAACAAAGTGCTGAATTTTGAAAATGTTTCACC
>NC_024309.1:8821992-8850818 GCF_000523025.1 Cynoglossus semilaevis | reverse complement strand
TAGCCAATGACCTGTTTGAGACTCTGGAGTGGAAGGAGCAGTGAAGTAATCATTAACATTTGATATGGTGGAGAAAAGCCTTATCCAGCCCAGCACATATTTTTATGAAGATATTTATTCGTTCAGTATAGTCTGCAGTATTACAGTGTTTTCAGGATGGTAGAGTTTTTAAATTATACCTCCAGTACCTTTACAGACAGAGTGCTCACAGATGACACTGCAGTTACTGGGCTTTCAACCATTTCCTTTACTGTAGTTATTATTGAAAACCTGTCATTACTGTCCTGGGAATGACCTTTACAGTAGCAGGTGTTCACCTCCTGCATGTGTTACTTCAGCACATGTACGAGAATGAGTCAAAAAGTTCTAAGACATGCTAAAAATTCAAAAGGATTAAAAAGAAATGAAAACATCTTATCACACATCTCTCATGTTTTCCTATAAAAAAAATGTAAATAATTGTTCTCCTAAAAATTATTTACATTTTTTATATATATATATCATAATATTATGTGTATTAATATATATATATATATATCATAATCAATACTTATAATTGTCTGGCAGACTGTTATGGCTTGAATTATGTTTTCCCTACTGCACTGATGTAGATTTTATTTTCACCAAAAACATGGATTTCTGGAGGCCAAGGCAGGGTTTGAGTCTAGACTTTCCCGTACAGTTGAATTGAACTTAACCCCACGGTTGAGGCTAAAAACTTTTGACTCAGACACCTAGGTCACGGCTCAGTGTCTGAGCTTCTGAAAACACATGTCCACAGCTGTTCAAACAGGAGCTGCCATTGTGCTGCTGGGCTTAAAGTGCAGTGTTGGCTGCCTGTTCAGACTTAGGCCAGATCCTGACCAGCATCCTGGCTCTGGTCTGGATTCTATCACCACAAATCACAAACATTTACTGAGTCCCCTTCTGCCCTGCTCTGTTGTTTTCCTTGTTTCATGCAGGTGCTGCTTGACTTGTCCTCAATCTGGACCGATGTCCTTTTACGAACTGTAAACACATTCGTAGACTACTTTTTTTGTGTACACTTTTACTCAGTATTTACTGTTGTATTTACTGTAGTGTTTCTCCTCTCAACAGTTTAGTTTCTACACATCAGATCACAGTCCAACATTCATATTTTTGTACTTTTTACTGCAGTCTGGCACAAATTCATCTGTTGAGAGTTCTTACCAAATTAGAAAAAAAAATCATTTCCTAGGAAATCAACTGTTAAATCAATTATTCCAATAGCATATTTGCATATCTGTTGGACATTTATGTCCACAATTGAGGACATCTGCGTGGTTTGTGTTTACAAACAGTCTTTGCGGTGTTTGCAAAGTGAAACAATATGCAGAGTAAACTCCTACACGCTCGTGGGGCAGAGGGGAAATTACTGCCAAATGATTTTGGGAAGAGAGGGAAAGCGTTTATTTCCTCCTGGGTTTCCCTCTCATTTCAGTGTCTTTGAAACACATGTTCCATAGTTTTAGCTGTAGGACCTTCAGCTTTTCCACATTTTCTCTGGACTTCTTTCATTTATTCTCTCTGTAATAAATATGGAGCATTAATATTCAGCCTCACGCTACGACTTTGAACAGGAATTCGTCTTTTGTTTCATTGTTTTCAATGCAACTAAGATGTTTTACATTTTTGCATGTTTTTATCCTAGTGGACATTTAAAAAAGAAATTAATATTTCTGTAATTGTGCACTAATTTGTACCTTTTTGTCTGAATTACATTGAATATTTATTTATTATTTATATATTTGATTTTGTTATTTACTAACCAAGAATGAATCAACAGATGACAAATTAACAAAAATTATCAATAATCACAACTCTACATTACATTACAAGCCATTCACACTCACACGCACACATGGAGAATAGGCATCAGATACTACCAGCTACCATGGCTACTTGGTATGAAGCAGTGGTTCTCAAAGTCGGGGGTGGGGCCCACGGCTGGGCAGCAGGTGTCAACATTGTATTCAATTAAGTTCAGTGGAGTTATGAAGCAAGAACTGTATTTGTCAATGGGGTTAGAATGTGGTTACAATTCAATAGAAATTTAAGAGCAGACCTTCATGTGCGACAGAACCTTCTTGAGCACTTGAACCTCCTCATCGTTCCCCGGAGTTATCCTGAAGACTTGATCCCTGCAAAAACAACACAGACTTTCCTGAGTGTCACGTTTCAGCCCAGATCAAAAGTGCCCCAAAGCTCTGGTCCATTTCGCCCTCCATTTACACATCGTTTCAAAAACATCTGGGCCACAGAGTCGCAGGTAATGCGACCGCCTTTTGTGTCAATTAAAGGTGACACCGACAAGAAAGTGTTTCTTTGATGGTCAAATGGGTGTTTCCTCGTTGGGAGTCCCATACGTGACAGGCTAAACTCTCCCAGTGGAACCATCTGAGTGAGGCATTACTGTCGGATTAGGTTTCATCACTTCCTGCTCCGCTGGCAGCACCTGGAACAGGAGCAGCAGCTGATTCACGCTTCATCATCAGTCGTAGTTGTGGAAAACACCTGACAATAAACTATTGGAAGACAATGAAATAGGAATGGACAGAAACTCTGGAGATTGTTTCCAAACCCTGGATCTTTATGACTTTAAGGCAAAACAAAAACACTCGCTCTCCACATCATGAACCTGTTGTTTTGGCTCTGACCTCATCGTTTATGGGTCTGGTGTTAAAGATAACAAACTGCTATTTATTTATTACAGTCTCTCTATGGTCACAAAGTCTGTCTCTTTTCTCCTCTTTACAGTGTGTCAGGCAGGAAGTCAGACCCACACCCGTAGGTGACAGCTGTCCAATTTAAATGTAGTGGTGAAGAACAAATGGACCAAAAGCCCAAATGTTAGTAGTAGTAGTTCAGTACAGGATCGGACTGACAGTGTAGTCAACATTATAAAAAAACAAAAACAATAGCACAATATGACCTCTATATTATTATTCCAAAATTATTTCCAAAATGTTTTTTATTAAGTTTTAGAATTTCCAGTTTTGCCCTTGTGCCTGCTTCATTCCAAAAACCTAAAGAAACACTGCGGTTTATCCAGCAGTAGCAACAAGAGAAACAGGAAAGGCAAAGATATTTTTAAATCAGACATTTTTATACACAATTAGAGAATAAAAACTCATGTTGTTCTGTTGCTGCTGCACTGGAAAACGTGTTTCAGCCAACGAACGTGCAGCACCATGAAGCCTCTGAGCCTAAATCTCTCCTGTCTTTCAGTCACAGATGACAGATAGTGTTTCTTCATCAGAGGCTGGTGTCTTTTCATCGAGCAGCTGCACAGCTTTGAAGAGCAAATCTGTCTTCCTCTCGTTAGTCAGATGATGGAGGGATCCTCCGAGGTATGGAAGCAATTTGCTTTTATCACAACGGCACTTATGGTGCGACTACAATGATGTCATAGGAGCGTGCCGTGTCAGAGAAACTAAGACGCTGCTCCGAGGAACAGCCGTGACATTGTTTGATAGTCAAACAGGTCCGGACGGCGGCGCTGCATTTAGCTGACACTCCACTTGTCGCACCATGGATCAACTTTTACACATATCTGGAAGACATCCAAAATATATGCTGGTGAGGCAGATGAGGGGGTAAGGGGGGGGGGGGGGGGGGGGGGGGGGGGGTTCCAGCCAAGGTGGTCCCACATCAAAGGGTCTTTTGAGAAGCAGGCTGCTGATTTTTAAGTGGCACACCTCCTAGAGGCTTCTCCACACTCTTGTAGGTGTTGAGTCCCTCAGTGGTTTCCATTTGAGCAGTTAGTGAGTTTAACCATGGACAAATTTGGACTGAAAAGTCTAGTTAGATGTGTTCTAAATAACTGTGATTATGTTGAAACAGAGGTAGTTTATAGTTAACAGATGTTTACTGTATTTAAATATATTTATAATTATAATAAGTTAGTTTACGGCAGTGATTCCCAAAATGGGGGACGGGTCCCTTTTTAGGTACACAAAATTAAAAAAGGCGGGGCGCGGCAGGACTATTATATAACAATTTTAATATCGGAGTGATTGGAATTTTTAATTATAATTGTTCTTTAGAATAGAAGAGAATAAAAACAATAAAACAGTGAAGACTTCTAATCTATGTGTAATCAACTAAAAATTGAAAGTCATAAAGAAACAACTCTGAGGGACTGCAGGCTGTGGCAAAAAGGAGACATTATACAATTTTTTTTTTTTTAACCAAAATTAAATTAAATATTAGTGCAAAAGACTTTAACTGCTATTTTAAAACTCCAAAATACATTTTCTTGCTGCATCATCTCCCATATGTCGTGAGTTTTCTGAGAGCTGATCCCATCTCACCCAGATGGCACAGGGAAATAAACACGGGTCTGGAGAGCAAACAAACTTTGTGCATTCAAACAGGTGAAGTGGATTATGATCGTCAGCGCTTTGTTCGTTCCCTCTGCTCTGAACCACAAAGATAAAATCTGTCTGTAATTCTGTGATGGATCTTTGCGGAAAACCAGCGGCAGGATCAGCCTCTCCGCCTCTGACTGCTTCAACCACGGACACTCGTATATGTCCAGCGCCGCCCGGAGCCCCACAGATGAATGAATGGGTCTGTACTCACCCTGCGTAGCGGTTGTTGTAGAGGGAGGCAGCGGCGGGACATAGCACCGTGCTGCAGATTATCACACGGATCAGTAAAACCCAGGAGCGAAACGCGCCTCTGCGCTTCGGTGCCATCCTGGGTCCGCGGATCAAAGTGTGGGAAACGTCTGTAGGACGCACGAAAACCGATGAATAAAAAGCTAAAGAAAAAAACTCTTTAAAGGCTGGAGTGGGTTTTTTGTCGGTGTAGAAGTTTCTCGGCTGATGCAGAAGATGCCAAAGGTGCGAAAGTCGGTGAGATGGCACAAGGCGAGCATTTAACAGCTCTTTGAATTACACGGCAGGAGCTGCAGGAGTAGGAGCAGGAGCACTTAAAAATGAGGAGGATTGAGTCACGTGGCTCGGTGTTGGTAAAATTGGTAACTGGATCCGTCTGTGCCTGCGCGCACAATGCGCACCGGAGATTATCCCTATGTTTTTATGAAGACTTACAGCGGCGGACCGAGCTCGTATGGCGCCACGGGCCAAGGAAGAGCCCCCCCCCACCACCCCCCCCGAGACAAATGTTCGTTAAACAAACTTTTATTGTGACACGATAGCAACATAGGAAAAGTGGGAAAAAATACAACAATTGAAATATAATCTAAATAAAAATGACATTAGTTATATCATATTTATGTGACATTTACAAGTTAAAAAGTGTCCCATTTGTCGAATTAATTAGCAGCTTCTCACTGATGAAATTTAAATAAATATATGTATATATAAATATATATATTATATATGTAGATATATAGATATAGTTTTACTAGAGCTAACTCCATAATGATGATCATGATTCTCATATATTCTTGTCCCACGTTGACTATCCTGATGACATTTCCACTGTATCTCAAGCCAATGCCTTAAATTGAAACCACACTTGAAACCAAATTGTCCAAGCAGAGAAAATGAAAATCATAAATCTCTATGGACTTATATATATTCAGTTAAAACTTTAGGAGCATAAGAAGCTCCTAAATCCTTAGCTTGACTCTTAAATCAAACCTGGTATTTCCATCATCCGGTTCTGGGGCCCTAAGTGGCACTTAAACTGTTTTTTCCGGTATTTGGTATCCCAGGTTATTATTATTATTATTATTTTTTCACAATGGGATTTTCCAATCTGAAATATTGCAAACAGCATTTTGGATTAATGCCAGGATAATTTAATAAAAAGTTTGGCTAAGTGGTATTACGGTATTTTCTTTTCAGGTATTTCTTGCCCTTAAGGGGTTATAGTTGGCATGGGTTTAAGATATTTGTGGTAGAAATACAACATTTCATGTTCTGTAAAACTAAAAATGATTTCTTTTCGTTTTGATAATTTTAGAGTAACATTTGGTTACTTTATTTTTTAATTGTAATCTGACTGATTTAAAGCTTGTTTCATTTCCAAATTACCTGCAGCAAATCATATAAAACGTTTCTTAAGACCCCTCTGCCCTGAAGCCCCTGTTGCCAGTGTCATAACAGCAGGACTGATACTTGACTCTGATCCAGCAGGCATCCCTCTGTGAAGCCCCAGGTGTCTCCCCCTGTTATTCCAGGCTTTTCCTCTATTTATCCCTGAAACACAGTGATTAAGCGTCTTAGTCGACTGACTGACTCTTTTCCTTTTGTGTTCACACGACAGCACCACACATTTCCGTGTTTCTCTTCACAGCTTTGCACCAGCCCGACCTAATTACCGTACAACATACTGTATGCTAAACACACCTTACTCTAGATAGACCCTCCATTAGTTACTCAAGGACAGTGTCACAAAAAGAAAAAAGAAAAGAAAGGAAGAAAAAAAGAAAATACTCTGCACTATCTAAATATCTGTTTTTTGCATATCTTGGAGTTTAAATTTGACATTTTTATTTAGACCGTTAAACTTCAATCAATGCAGTCGTCTGGTGGCCCACACTCAAATTCTAGTAGCCCACTTTTAGCATCAGGGAAGTGGTCCACAAATTGAATATGTTAATAAATTGACTCGTGACCAGAAGTGATTTTCTGAGTCTTGATCGTCACGATCCTCCTCCGTTCTGTATTAAAAAAAAATCCTGAAAACTAAAAGTGAAAAGTGAAATGAGACGAATGTTTACAGAGTCAGTTGGCAACAGGGCCATATTTCAAAAATACCTTGAACCCAGTACATGAGTGTTTTGGACGGCTGTGACAGCAGCACACAGAGACGTATTCATGAAGCTTTTGCCTGTGAGATGTGTGTGTATCATGTTCAGGGATTTGTGGGTATGAGTGAAAACACCCACAGGTAGAGTTTGTGACGTCATGGTGGTTCATGGAGCATGAAGTGTTGGACACTGAAGTGTGGGTTGTGGGCAGCACCACTGCTGCCACAGGAGTCCTTGTGGTAGTCCTGGTGTTGAATTTAACACACAGGAACGCAGATCTGGGCCGCGTGGAGACTGTTCATGTTACCATGGCCCACAGGGGTCAGTTAATCGTCCGGTTCGTTCCTGCCAGAGTCTCAAACCCCGACTGGAGTCAGTGAATGAAGTCTTTGATAAGCTCATAAAGTGAGAGGGGGCTCACATTGGTCATGGTGGTGACGAGGGGAGCAAACGGCGGCTCTTTGTCATGTCAGCTGACCCCGAAGAGAGCTGTGAGTGCACTTCTTTGACCTTTTGACCCAAAGGGGAGAGGTCAGAGAGAGTAAGGGTGGGGGTTAAAGATGGTGTTCAGTCTGCACCAGGAGGCAGCACAGAGTGGTCCATTTGACAACTGGACTCTCCACATAGAAAGAGAACAGAAAGTGAGCAGAGCTTTTACTCCAATATCACATTTCACTGGCTGACTGGTTGAAAAGCCCTTATAGAGTATTATGTCAGTGGATAGCCGGTCAGTGAATGGAAATTTAAACAGTGATTTTACAGACAGTAGATCACCATCACTATGTTAGTGACACTGTAATAATTTGCAGACAATACAATACTTTATCTTTTTTTATCAGTAGCACGTCAGTTATGGTTTGTTTAGTTTGTGCAGAGTCAGACTGGATCTGAGTTGAAAATAGGAAATACCTTGAACCACATTTAGCTGTAAACATGTTTTACAGCACACACTCTGCCCCTGCTGCCCGCTTGCACTGTATTTGTGGCTTCACATCCATAATTAGTGCAGATTAGCAGAGTTACAACCATGAATGGTCGATGTTAAGTGCGTGACTCATGTCAGGTTGACATGACTGTTGTTTATAATATAGAAGAACAGAACAGAACAGAACAGGACAGAACAGGACAGGATGGAACAGAACCCCTTCAGGCCGCTGTCAAAGCATGTGCTGTATAACGGAAAAACATTCCACAATTCAAGGCTGTGGATTATAAAATCTCAATCAGAACCTTTACCTGTAATAAAGTGACTGACTATAAAACAGTGACTTCACTGTTCCACTTCAGACATGATCAAAGGTCCTTTGTTGTCTTTCATACCTCAACTGTATATTTAGTATTAGTATCAGGGACCTGAAAATACAGTATGCCACTGTACTCGTTTGTTTTAAATTTAGTTGTCATTAAAGTACTTGAACCTTGCTCTGAAAGGAGAGCTTGTGTCTATGATTAGCAAGTTTAGATTAAGAGTGCCACCAAGGGACACATATCAGATCTAATTAGACTCAATTACATTGAATGTTATTTATCCCACAGTGGGGATATTGTTTAAAAATAAACGCTACGTCCCTGGGTGGGCTCGAACCACCAACCTTTCGGTTAACAGCCGAACGCGCTATCCGATTGCGCCACAGAGACATGACATGAACATGAACTCCACGAGTCCACTAGAATCACTTGGTGACGTCAAAACCTCTATCCGCTACAACCTTGTGGACTTTGTGACTGTACACAAGTATTCGGTAATTGTTCGATAAGTGCTGCTCTTTGTGAGTGTAAGACAACACTTACCTCTAGTGGTGATAATGTAAAAGCACCGATAAAAAGCCGCATTGGAAGATTCGCTGTTGCAGCATGCGGTATTACATTTAACCGCCAGAGTGTACTCTGTGCCTAGATTTAACTCACGCGTCCTCGTCTCACCCTGTTCAAACTGACACTAACCTGTGAATGAGACATAAAACAGCTCTATAAAATAAAGGCTCCAGCTGCTGCCGCTGATACCTCTGTGCAGCCGTCATCACCTGCATTCTTCCTCTCCAGTGGATGTGAATCCATTTTTTTTTCCTAATATAATGGCTGAATGACTCAGATGTAGTGAAACAGTTTGGACTGAACTGCAGGGAGGTGATAACTGAGTCTGTATTTACCTGAGGATCACTGTTATTGTATTTGTTGTTTTTAGGGGATTTAATTAGGAGAAAATAACACTCCAGCTTCTGTAGCCTGCTCTGGTTCATTGTCATATATGGGCAAAATAAAATACAAATTGTCAGTCGATAACAACATTTACCCTCGGTCCTCTCTGATGCCCATTTGTAAATAAAACCATCATCAACTTTGCAGAATTTGCCTTCATTCAGGTTCTTCATTCATGTTATCAACTGTTAATTAAATAAAACATTGCTCTACAAACAGATTCAGAAACAGAAAAATGGGGGGAAATATTTCACTAAATAGAAAATGTGTCTACATACAGATAATTTCACCCGTGGGAGAGGACTACAAACATTTGATATAAACACACACCATTTTAAGTTCTTGCTGTTTTGTTTCTCTCTATTTTTTAACTTCTCAGCTCATCAAATGCTATGAATGGAAAACAATAAACTTGTCAACTCAGCTCATCAAATGCTATGAATGGAAAGCAATAAACTTAATGATGACATTAAAACAAACACACTGATTAAATAATTCTTCAAACAAGGAAATGAATTTGTACAACAGACACTTTAGGAATGAATGCAACTCAGGTGCACATAACGAGGCCCCAGTTCTCCTCTTAATTTAATGACAAATCTGCAGATACTGTGATTATTTCTGTATTCATCGCCCCAGCGTGAACTCTCTGTGCCGTTCAAATGAATCATTCGAATTTGAAACAGTATCTTAATCATTTCACGGATATTAATGATGAGGCTCATTTGTTGTTTAATGACGGAAGCTGAGATTTTACGAGTTAGATTTGTTTGCTTCATTAATCAACCGCTGTGCTTCAGAACAGGAAGTAAGGGAGCAATTACAACATGGCAGCATGGATCTGCTACGAGGCTCCACGCCCAGCTTGGTGTCAGTGGTCCTTCATGGGGGTCTGGGGTGAAGAAAGCTTGATTTTATTCATTATTTCACCCCATTAATTTTAGTTGGAGCAGAATGAAGGGGATTATGAGAGACTGAGTGAAACTGAGGGCTTTTAGCCCTTTCAAACAATGTTATCGTAGCTGTACCCATCATTCAGTAGTACTCAGCCACAGACTTCTGTGCCAACCACTGGCTTGGACATGTTTGCCACAATCGGTATTTATTATATGACCATTTATATTTGACAAAGTACATTTATGTTGTAGCAGCATTCTCCGCTCTTGAACAAATACATTCATACGTAACAAGGCAACCAGTGTCTTGTTTAGTATTTTGCTCACAGCTACATCAGCAGCTGGAATCGAACCCCTGACCTTCTGAAATAAATATGACATGTATAAATTGTAGCTTTTCTTTGAACCAACATTTAAAAATGATTTTAACCCCATACAAAAAAAAATCACCATTTGCCACCAGTGATTGAACCAGTGACCTTTATATTGTGAGGTAAAAGCACTAACCTTTCCTCCTCTGTGCAGTCAGCCCATTCAACATAAAAGATGAACTTCACTAAGTCCTTGAATTAGCACTATACAGTCAAACTACAATCAAATATATAAATTGCATTTTTAAAAATATCCACCTGTAAATATCATAGCAGTGGATATTAATTTTTATACATATAATTGATTATTTAGAAAAAGCTCATAGTAAATAGATTCACACTTTTGTAGTTGAACTAACGTCGTTTCCTGCCAGCGACTGCGTTGCTTTTGTTTTGACGGCTGTAACCGGAAACAGCTACATTTGGTTCTGCTGCCTTGATACCGTTCTTCGCATTTAAATGCAGCCGGGGGGCAGGCATATGATGAAGACAGAATCACATGGACTCAGTTTATCATTTAGAGTCCAGTTGTTCATCACCTCCGCTCTCTGGGGACATGTCCAGCCTCGCTGTATAACATATATCTTTGTTTTCAGCCACTTTCCGAACTTTCTCTTCCGTCTGGACCACTTGTTTTGTTCGCACTTTCTGTTGGACTATCCCGGTGCACTGACCGGCTCCTGCTTCACTTTTGGGACCATGCTGCTAACTTCGCATGCAACCTGTTGAGTGATGTGAAAGTTTGGAACGGCAGAAGGGAAACAAGTTTTTTCAAAATTTTTTTTGTTTTTGTTTATTTCACCCACAATGACAGAGGAGAGCAGGAGTGAGCACAGAGCTGAGAGCGGAAAGGACCTGGAGAAACAGCTGCGGCTGCGAGTCTGCGTCCTGAACGAACTTTTGAAGACGGAGCGGGATTATGTTGGAACTCTGGAGTTTCTGTCGGTGAGTTTTCAAAGACTCGTCAGCAACTAAGATGTCACCCAAATGCACATGTTTAAATTCATGGTTCATGCACAAAAAAAAAAATAAAATAATGCAGCACAAACAAAAACAGATGCTGTTTAGTATTCATGGAGCATCAGCTCCAGAGCCAGGAGAAGAACCAGTGCAGCCCGCTGTGTCTATGTTCTGTGTCCAGCAGAGAAGGCTTTCACGAATGTGTATCTTGTTAAACTCAACTCCGAGCATTACTTTTGGGAAATTAACTCTTAGATCATAAGCGTGAAATCAAAAGAGCAGTCTTAAAGGACCGTGGTTTAGATTTGGATTCCAGCTCAGTCAGAGTCAGAGGTTTAATCCTGGTTCATCTGCAAACAGCTGATCTCACGCAAAATGATGCTGGTTAGAGAAGAGGAGATTAATATATCACAGACATTATTAATGTTGACCAAACTGTCACTGACCCACAGACATTATTAATGTTGACCAAACTAGCTAAATGTAGCTAAACTGTCACTGAAGATTAGCCACAGTACTTTCAAGGCAACTTATTAGTCAAGAAAAAGCCAAAAGCCAGGAGAAATACCTTGATACCCCAAACTCCCCTTTGGGTTAATTGAATAGGAAAGATGCTAAATGGTAGCCCCATTGATAACGAATGATGACATGCTGCAGAAATGTAAATGGATAAAGTTCAGTACATAAAACCTGTCAAAATACCACATTGACCAGAATTTGCATGTGTGTCATATTAGGAGGATTTAATGAAAATAATTACATTTTTATTATGTTTAAATTTGTGATTCGTTGATTTTCTGTATAATTTATGACTTTTTTTTTACTAACATATAAAATGTAATGGACTTTGCTGCTTCTACTTTTGTAGGATACGGGTTTAAGGTCAGCCAAGGGCAACAACAAAGATGACCTCACGGAAAACAAATGGAACTTTGCTTTGCTACTTTTATTTGAAATTTATACTTAACCATTCAGCTGCTTCCTTCACCTTGTCGTGCTCCTGACTACATCCACGACTCTCCTCTTGTGTCCTTAAACACTTCCTCCTTCCCTCCATCTACTGTACATCTTAAATATTCTCTGTCCAATATATATATATCCCCATCTCTCTCCAGTATTTCCAGTCCCTAAAAACGTGTTGACCCTTATCTCCATGCACAGATGGCAACAATATTGTGTGCATCATCAGTTGGTAATTTTCGTATGTTTAGTTTAAAGTGAAAGTATTTACTGCCACCACACTGTCAAGTCCCTGTGGCTTTCATCATACAGTATTTTACCCAGTATTTTACTGCTTATCATATCAGTGGGGACTGTGGAAGGAAGTCGGTTTAAAGGAACATTGTGTTGGTGTGTCAAAAACAAAAACACAATTTCCCAGACCACATATATGTATATGTGGAGCCCTCTCCTCTACAATGACTGCCCAAAGTTCCCAACGGAGGGCAGAGGGAGGCCCTGCAGGGAGGGGACGGAGCTCTATCTGGTGTTCTTAGAAGTGGCATCATCAGGGAGATGTTGGAGGCGATTACACAAGGGTTACATGAGGGAATGTGTCCTCTGTTCTAGTTGTGGGGGTTTAGGGAATGCAGCCACTCCTCCCTTATCTCCCCCGTTGTGCTGGAGCTGGGATTCATTTCAAAAGTGGCTGACCTTTACAAGGGAACACTGTTCTTGTTGGGAATGTTGGGATGGGATGCCTCAGATTTAGTTGTGACTGTAAACAAGAGCAGGGATGTGGTAGGATTAGCTGCCTGTCACGGCAGTGAAGCTGGAGGATTAAAATGTTACGGAAGAAGAGAAGACGACGGCCCATTATCTGCTGCCTTATCATCCGCAAGCTCCTGTGGAGCATCGGAGAAGATGCTCAGGGTGATCAAAGACAGCCCTACTGGGGAGAGGGGTCACACCTAAAACTTTCATCTGATCACACCTGATCCCACACTTCCTTTACTACCAAACCAAAACCATCAATGGGCCGTCACAACGCTTCTGTGACCCCCCCACCCCCCGCCCCATTCCTTCTCTATTTGTTTGCAGTCAAAAACTGGCAGGAATGTCAGAAACTTTTATGCATCACTTCAGTGTTTGTTGGTAAAATTATCTCAAGTTGTTAAAAACTCAGGTCAGGATTTAATGACTTGGGGAAAATGTGTGTCTCAAGGCTGGAAATTTCTGTGGCAGTGCTGCTTAAACCTTTTTTCCTCAGAACAAGAGCTGGAAGTAAAAACTGAAACCTGTCGCAGAACATAAATTCTTGCTGTAAACTATTCTTATCCATCACAAGAATACTTTTTTAGCTTGACAAAGTTAAAGTTGTTTTCTCTGCTTTCAATATTATTAATTGGTGGAATGCAAAGTTGAAATGGTTTGTGGTTGTGTATTATGGTAATGGTGGTGTATTACAGTGATGGTACTGTATTATAATGATGGAGGTGTAGTATAGTAAAGTTGGTGTACTACCGTGATGATGGTGTATTACAGTGATGCTGAACACTTCAGGTTCCTGAATAGAATTGTTTTTGATTAAGGCTGATTGGGTAGGCAGCTCCTCGCTTTTTCGAATTGCATCAGGGCAAAGACAAGAGGGTAGAGGGGGTCACATAGCTGACTATGCCAGGAGAGTGAAAGGTAACAGGGGGTGCAGGGCAGGGAGGAGGGGGCTGGGCCTCCACAAGTGGCTGGGCCTGGTGCCTTCTCCTCTTAACCATATTTCCTGGAGAAGGAATTCCTCTGAGGTTAGGAAATGCAGGGGAACAATGAGGGTCCGGTCAGTAGCTGAGGTTGAACTATGGAACACAGATTGTTGCTACTGATCCGTGGGACCTGCACACAATGCACCTCACACATGCTTTACTATAAAGGCAGTGGAAAACAACACAGAGACCACAGATGATTAGAGCAGTTTGTCCCAGGACATGCTGTGGCTATTGTGTGGCTTTACTTAACCTCGTGTGGGAAAAAATTGAGATTGCATCTTGAAGGTATCATTACTTGGAAGCCCAAATCTGACTTTCTCTGTTGTGAGGCCCAACCATTGACAACCATTGACACACTGGTAGATTTGAGAGAAGCCTCCCACACATATTGCAGGTCTTTCTCACACAATAGACAATTAAGTGTCAGTGGCCACTGGTGTTTATCTTGGACACCAACGAGTTGGTACAATCATTCTTAAAAATGTTCCAATTGAGTTCAGTCAAAGAGCTGAAGACACAATGTAAATAGTGACTGACAGCCATTTGCTTCAGTGAAAAGGACTTCCAAGACCAAAGAATGGACAGAGGCAGAAACCTTTCATGTCCCGGCCGTGGAATAAGATATGAGCCTCAAGTTCATGTAATATATTCCTGAGAGCTTTGCAGTGCTCCTTCCTCTTTTTCTACTCCAAAACAGTCTTTAGAAAGCTTAGGTCACAACTGACTCTACATTTTAAAACATTTTTAATCCTTTTGGATACATTGGAATGGCAGACTTTGGTACTGAGACATAAATAATACATTATTTTAGTGAATGTCATTAAAGTTTGAGAAGAATAAATAAAATTAGCTCTGGGCTATAATTAGCCACAACAGATAAAACAAACGGTCTGAAAATGGTCCAAAACATTTTATCCAGAGGCCAAGTAATTTCCTGGATTTCCATCCTTTATGGCGGGTCATAAAAAACATAAATTTAAAATAACGTCACGGCCAAATAAAACAGTCCAAGTGTCAGGATACCCCCTCCCCCCGACCCCCCGGCTGTAAATCTGGACATTCCTCCTATACAGTATGTCATCTATATGTCATCTATAGTTTCACTGTTTTGATACAGCTGTATTTTATTATCTTCCTCTCAGCATCTGGGCTTTGAGATTTAACAATTGTTGGCCTGCAGACCTGCTGCTGGTCACTTGAAGTCAGTAGTCTCTGTTCAGAGGAAATAACTGCAGGAAGTGGAGAATCAAGCCTAATGAAGAGACCGGCTGCTGAAAAGAAGCATTAACCAGTTCTTAGAAACCCAGGTGTTCAAACTAACCCTGTGTGTTTGTGTGTGTGTGTGTGTCCATATAAAAAGTCTTCACATCTCTCTCCCAGGATTTGCATTTGTTCTTGGCTGGGCCCATCATGTTGGCCCGTAGTTTGACTGGTCCAAGTGGTCTTCTGTTTCCCTTGCTACTTATAATGAGTCAGCAGTCCTGGCTTATGAACCACTTTAGTTTGGGGGGAGAGGTTGCAGTAAGAAGGTTCACAACCTGCGGATGGAGGGCACAGCTGATGACCCTAACGGTCCTGACTTCTTCTTCCTATCCTTTTCCTGTCTGTCTGTTAATCTGTAGACTTGACGCCAACACCCAGGCTCCTCCTGTGTCCTGATGGAAACAGTAAAAAAAAAAAAGGAAACACTATCTGACTCTGTTTGCAAACCTTATTGTTTTTAGCTTTATTATTTAATCTATTACATTTAATTAATCACTGCAGCTCAGTGGTCTCGAACAGAGCACTCTTAAAAAGTACTGTGATCATTCAGGAGGAGCAAAGAGGGATCAGAGGACAAACGCTGAACGAATCACACCCTGAGACATCTACTGTGTTTGGGCACTTATTGCACGTCCAATATATTATTACACTTTAGGTTTTAAGTCACAAACTACTGCAGTGAGGGTATTTTGCTAGTAGCCGCAACATGCAACATGCACTAGAACCTAAAGTGTTTTTAGGGACCACGTCAAGAAGGAAGTGAAGGTTCTTTCTTCCGTAACGATTCGTACAATTGCTGAGATCGGATTTGCTCTAATTTAGCCTCAAATCAGCAACATAGACAAACCTGTGACTGTTGAAGCAGAAGAAATGCCATCAGAGAGAGAGAGAGGGAGAGAGAGGGAGAGAGAGAGAGAGAGAGAGAGAGAGTGCAGTGACATGTTTTTCTTCTTGACTCTTTGTAATTGGATTCAGCCAGTCTCTCCTCTTTCTTGTGGCTTTCCCCAGTGTGAGGCCCCTGGTCTGATTAAGTGGCTCACTTGCATTTCAATTCCACACCATTGCCACTCCATGGAGCCTGCTTTTCATGCAATGTTTGCAGGGATGTAGCTGTCATATCTGCTTTACATTAGTGGATGAAAGCTTTTTTGTTTGTTTTAGTTTGGAGCAAATGTAAAATCACTGGTCTACATTTGTGACTACACAAAAAGTATTTTCTACTTTATTTCTAATCTGTGGGACGAGGAGAAGGTAAATGACACAGAGCTCTAGGCTCCAGTCTGTCCCACATGAATTTTGGTGCATGCAACTTAAATACTGTATCAAAAAATAAACAATTACAATATAAGACAATGGGGTAACAAAAGTCACAAAAAAGGCTAGAGCAGGCACGAGCAATCTAAGGCCTAAAGCTTTTTAATCACCAAAATATTCCAATTTATATAATTTATTTATATTATCATTATACTTCTCCCTTTTCCTGCAATACCCACGTTTTCCCAATAGATGGCATAGAAAATGATAAAAGCATTTTAGCCTTTATGCATGCTTTTACATGAAAATGAACTTAATAAACTGGTCACTTAGACTCCATGAAGTCTGGTGCACAAACCCAGTACAATCAGACCATATTGTTATAATACTAAACTCTACTTTAAGGGCTATCAAGTCCTCACACAATAGCTTTAACCTTGAGACAAGAACCTTGTTGACTACTGGCTGCATGCAAGCGTTAAAGTGTTTGGGCCATAATTTAAGCAATCAGTGTTTAGTTTCAGCCGTGTACACCTTCTCCCTGTCACTTTAAAGTACTCCTAACTGGGTCTCCAGCCTGTAGAGGGTTCTTTTGCTTTTGTCTCAGGGGCCATTTCTCAAGCAGGATTTCCTTCCTTCCTTCCTTCCTGGCCCTCCCCATCTTTACATTGTGCGTCAGATTTCCTGCTCCACACACACACAAACACAGAGTCAAATGCACGGAGGGCAAGCACATACTTCATTTCAAATGCGATCAGGATGCAGCGACCCAGGAGGCAGAGGTGGTGCAGAGGAGAAGGCTGCCTTTGATTTAGCCGGTGCCAGCTGCTGGGTCACATGGAGCTTACGTGCGTCAAGTACAAAAGTGGTGGTGGTGGTATTCCCAAAGACACTTGTCAGGGCGCACAGGCAGCGTGAAAGGGTCGTGATTACAAGAGGGGCTGTGTTTTCTCCTGGCATGCTCTCTCTCATACACACACTTGCACGTTCAGATCAGTATGCCCGCAATGTCAGCCTTGCACTTTTCAACCTGCCACAGCATTAACATAACAGTTGAATGCAGTCTGGGGGAATATTTACAAACCAACCAAATGTTTTCATGTTGAATTTTTTTTCTACTCAGCTGTGTTGGCCTTTGGACATTTTCATATCATGTAGTTAATAGAGTCTAGACAAGATTTCATGTTTCCTCTGTGGTTGCAGCTCACACTTTCCATGTCGGCCATGCCTCTGTCCATCCGGCTTCTCAGTACGTAAACATCCACGGTTGTTCAGCCAGACACCAGGGGAAATTCCACTTGGCTCTAAATTATTTCATTAAGCACTTGAATGGGATTCAGAGAAGAAGCTCTGAGAAAAACAAGTGTCTCTGTGTCTCCAAGCAGAAACACTAACATGAACCACATTTCTTTCTTTCCTTCTTTCCTTCTTTCATTTAAAGGAGAGCCACACTATGTATAATATAGTTTTATTTTTTAGCTGTAGCTGAACTCCCCTGATCTAACCCAGTGTATAGCACTGGTCAAGCAGAGTCTTGGAAATTGTTTGAGTCGGAGCCTCAGAAACTATAGTCTTCTCAGTAAATATTTAACACTAATACTCCAGTTATTGTTGTTTTCTTTCAGTCCACACTTGATGATAGAGACGTTACAGCTCACAAAAAAGTAAATAAAAGTACAGACACCAATTCACCCTGGTCAAAAACCCTGCCTGTGCATTCAAATTTCAAAGCCTGACCCATGCCCGACAGTGGAGAAGCAAGAAGAGGGTGAGATGGAGGCAGATGATCCACTGTGGCAGCCCCTGACGGGGCCAGTCAATAGAGGAGAAAGGAGGAGACTTGGGGGTATGCAGATCAGCCCGGAGCCTCCTGCTCTGTCAATTTACTGGATAAAAGGGAGACCTGATGAGCAGAACCCTGGCAGAAGGGGGTGTTTGTAGGGGTTGGCAGTTGGCATGATCAGAGTGGTTGTGTTTTCAATGAGAGAGCACGGGGTTGAAACTGGCAGCGTGCTTGTTCAATTTTCCACACTGTGCCATATCCTGGTCTGTCATGTCAGAGAGCGGCTGACGCTGCAAGTTTCCCTTTTAAAATAGATGGCAGTAGAGAACACAGCCTCCAGACTCCCTCTCGTCCCCCGCCCCTCGCCTCCTCCCCACTGTCATCTCGGAGATCAATACAGGCTGTAGGTATGCGGCCTTGGAGGGAAAATGCCTCCTCTTTTAGTGGCTCGTAGAAATGGGGGAATTATGCTGAGCCTGTTTCTCTCCAGAGTGCTGCAGACGTGTCTCACTGTTCAACATCCAATTTCACAACTGGAATCATCTTCCTCAAGCATGGGATGCATGTCATTTACTGCACCGTGATGGGTGAAATTGAACGGTCCCACACTCCTTCACATACTGGGTTAAAAGGAAATAACCGCATTTATGCTTATACTGTACTCCCTCCTCGGCCGTGCACTCCTCTCAGCAGGAGTCAGCTGCAGACAATGGATGCAGATGTGTTCATCAGGTAATTTGCTGTGTTCCATTTGTTGTTGAGGCTCCTTGTGCTCTGAGGTCAGTGGAAGGACATGGATAACTTCAAAGACAGAGTATTTTGCAACCCTTCATGAAAACAGTGGATTTTCGGGTCTGGACGAGATCAAAGCACTTTGTCTGCTTGATCAAAATGTTTCTTTTAGGAGCTTGACATTTTCATGATTTTCAGATATGAACTAAAAGTTTAAACGGTGAGATTGTAGGAGTTGTAATCTGTTGTAACTGTAGTGTCTTTGGCTGTAATAGTGAAGTAAAACTCTATGAATAGTGAAGTAGGTCCTCAAACAAATCGACTTTGTGCGTTAGAGAGCTATTTTCTCCACTGCTAATTAAAACCCTCTTTTAAAAACCTTTTCAATCCTCTGCACAGATGAGTATTAACATCCACTCTCGGGACAGACAAATTAACATTCCCTGCTGTATCTATATTTCGCCTGTTTCCTCTGGACAGTCCCTGCGGACGGGTCAGTTTGGACGTGCAACAAGACAAATAAGATAAGAAGCAGAGGAGGACTGCAGGAGGTGTCTTTAGGACCCGCTGGAGACGAGAGGGGAGGGGCTTATCAGAGAGGACAGAAACAAAGAGTCTTTTCTCTCTTTAAGGATGTTCCCCACTGTGAGGGTGAGAGTCTGACTCTGTTCTGTCTGCGGTTAGAACATCGTGGGTCGGGGTCCAACATATGTGCATAATGTAGGTGTGTGTATGGGGTCGTCTGTGGTCATCCTCAGAGTCATCCTCAGTGGCCCAGAGTAGCCAAAGGCAGCTGTAGCTGTCTAAAATGGGATGGTCTAGCCCAGTGGTCCCCAAAGCTGGGGGCGGGTCCCCATAGGGGGCACATAGCTATAAAGAATTTTGATTTATGTCCTGTGTTCAATGAAAATATCTTTTTTTTTTCAGGAATTACAGAAGGTAAATAAAGATGCGAATTCCTGAAAAATTCTCTCTTCCTTAGGGTTTGGTGTTGTATTTACCTGTGTGGAAAGGTTCTCTGGTTTGCTTGCTGATAGCAATGTGTTTGTTGCAATTTGTTTCCACAGTGGTTTTTATAATTTAGGGTACAATTAGGATTAGAATTATTAAATTGCTAAATCGTTAAGTAGCTCAACTGAAGGTACAGTGAAGGCATCCTGTCCGTCATCCTCGGCTGCCTGTGTACATCTGTATTTGTTGTGTTATTCTCACTTTTTCGCCTTTTTCTTGTTTTTCTTTCTTCTCGTCGGCACAAAAACCCCACTCAGACATAAAGAGAAGTTCCAGGGATACTGGCGTGTTTCAGAGCCTGCCTGAGGGTGTCGAACCACTACTGCACCTGTTACCTGTCTGCCCTTTAACTGTTACTGCAGCGCTTCGCTATTTCCACCGTCTCCCTGGAGAAGAGATGTGACAAAGAAACTCAGACTGAGGAAGACTGTTACATTAATGAGCATACCTTCACAGTCTAGTGATTCACTCCAGTGGGCTTTGTCATGGGGAAGCTGCTGTTTATGTCTCCATCTCGGCACTGAATGGCCTTTGTTTCCTATTTTTTTTATTTGTTAACAAGAGAGAAGTCACAGACTCCATTTCCATATTCTAACTCCAAGAATATCACATTAAGATAAAAATGATTCTATTTATGCATTAATCAGTTTGTTCCTGTTTATCAGCCATGACAACAAAGAGGACCAGTGAATCAGCGTTAGACAAATGAGACCCTGTCTGTCCAATAGAGGCCCTGCCAGAGTTTATACTGGGGAACCGTGCCAGTCTCCTCACAGTAGTCCGTGTTCAAGAGTGGAACATGGATCCTACATCACAAAACTGCAGCTGAATTTTGTAAATGGAGTAAGAATAACATTTATTTTTTCAGCTGACAATTGTATGTAATGTATTGTTGCATTTAGCGCCTGACGTCAGGTCTTCCCTTTTGTACTGGAGCTGCTTGATTAAACTCTTTCTATCTCTTTTTTTTTTCAGTTAGGACAATTTTCTGCATCATTTTGCTCTTTTACATCTGTTTAACACTCTTTTCCTCTCCGGTGGTATTTGTATTCCCATCACTGCCCTTTCTGCAGGGTGTGTGGTTTTTGTAGTATGAGGAACAACACAGACTTTTTTCCCCTCATTATCTTTCCTTGACAACGTGTCATTTCCTGATTAGCATTCCCTGTTGTTGTTATTATTTTTTTCCCCGTCAGAAACACTTTGTCTGGTCAAATCTGCATATATAGATACTAACAATTAAAGATAAATATATGCTTTTAGTAGTCATACATAAATGAACTCTCATACAGTTTATAGTGAAACAGAATAATGTCCATCATTGTCTCTGTGTTACATCACTGAGCTGTCTGAGGAAGCCAGCCATCTTTGTTTTTGCCACAGTTTGTTGGTGTGATTCATGTGTTTCATTGACACAGAGGTAAACACACACACAGAGAGAGGGAGGGGCCTGCCTTCCTCTGATTGTATCTTTCCAATCTGGCAAAATATCAAGGGGAGATGGGGGTGAGGGGGAGAGGTAGTACTGCATAATGTCCATTCATAGAGTTTCCTGACTTGGGTTGGCACAGCACACAATCTGTTGGTATAGAAACAGGAGTCTAGCGAGTCTGTTTGGCCCTGGGAATGAGACTGAAGGCCAGAGGACGCAGGGTGAACATTTTTATAACGCTGCTCTAGAAAATAAACTTGTTCCAGTAAACCACAGTTGTTAATGGGCTATTTCTGCACTGAATGGGATTTTTTTTAAAACTTTTACAAGAGCCTGCAATAGAGTGCCATTATATGACAGTAATCTAAATAAATGAAACTTATTTTAATCACAGGACTGAAAACGTCCATTTTATGTTACCACGTTGGCACGGTTGAAATAGTACCACATAAAACTTGTCATCGTCTTCCTCCAATACTGATGTGCCATTGACAAAAATGTCCTTCTTGGTTTGAATCTGTAAATAGCAGAAGCAGCTAACGTAACAAACCAAACACTGTCAGCAACTCCTGTTCCTGCTAAATAAAAAAAATAGCTGTAAATTAACCAATTGATATAACTTTCTTATTTACTCAGGTAAGACATTAGTCAGTGTCTTATGTACTTATTTGGAGCCACTAACTCATTAAGGGTGGATAAATCAGCCTGTGGGGTTTGTGTGTGTTGTCAGCGACTTGTTTTTGAATTCTTGTCTGACAGTAAACAACAGGTTGTTGTTGTTGTTTTTATCTGAACATAATCACGTCAGGCCCTGCAGACGAGATTTTCACCGTGTATCTCACAGCATGTGAACTTGGTGTGGATTAATGAACACTGGGCCACATACAGTGATTGGACCAATCTATTCATCAAACCCATCTGCTGTGCAGAATAACAAGAACTTCTACAGGGTCTCATCGTCTATCCCCCCACAGCCAATGGCAGTGGAAGACTTTTGAAGTTCACTCATACTGAACAATGACATTCTTTTTATTACTATTGATTTAATAATGTAGAATATCAAAACTCTACATACATACTGTTCGTATATGTGTGGGGCCGTTACAGTAGTTACTAGTGACTCAGATGCTTTTAATTAGTAGTGTGTCTATATGTAAGTAGGTGTTTTTACTGAAATAAATTACAATAAAAGTATTATAAACGCACCTCTCTAGGGACGTCTCCAAGGGAATATTTTGCCTAATGAGATTATTAAAATACTGAAAAATAAAAATTATAAGTCTTTGGCCATTGTATTTGTTGTCAAAGTTCTGTAAATAGTTAGATATAATATCATAATATAGTCTTTAGTCATTTGCAGAAAGTTCTGTAAATAGTTAGATATAATATAATATAGTCTTTAGTCATTTGCAGATCTGCACAGACACAGTTACTCAGGACACTGCCACAGTGTCTGTAACTTCGACCAGTCAGTCAGTCTGTCAACTCTCCATTCTCTCTCAGTGGAGTTCTTCCAAGATCACTCTCTTAACAACATCAACAAGTCGGTCTTGGTGACGTCTTTGCCAGAGACAAGTCATTTAGAATGAAAACGGATGTGTGGATGCTCCACACTTCTAGGAAAAGTTGACTTTTCAAACTTTTCTGAGACAGAATCAGGTTCCTGTTCGTTGTCATCATTTTGTTAAAACGTCATGAAGATTGTTTTAACTTTACTCTACTCTACTTGTCACCTCATTCTGCAAAAAAAAAAGAAATCCTGTCTATTGTGGTTCATTATACACTGTGGTTTTATTTAAATCTCTGCTGTGTGTTTTGCCCTGCAGCTGTACATACGCTGCTCATTCATCAGTGATATGTTGATAAAGTGAGGATTTCATCTTTAATAGTCTCCCCAGTAATCTCATGTTTGATGCTCCACGTCACTGATGTAAAGCTGGGTTTTTTATGTGAATTGCTAATTCTTTGGTTCTATACATTAAGGCCTGTCAGGTCTTTGTGAGGGCCTGTCGAAGTCTGCGCCTGGTTTGTACCTATTAGAATTGCTAATCAGATGCTAATGCCTGTGTGTGTGTCAGAGTTGCGAGTTAAGGCAGCTACAGAAAGGAAATCAGTGTGGAGTAGACCTACAAAAAGACAAGGCTGATTATTGAAGGCTTCCTTTTTAAGCACAGGCCCAGATTCAAGGATTCACTTCAACAATATCTTCTGGAATGTCACTTGTCCTCAATACAACAGGAGTAAGATCATTTCTGTCATGTTTTACTTCAAGCTTTTGTTTTTCTTAGAGAATTAACACAACACTGGCTCTGTAATTAGGCAGACATTGAGATTTCACCAAGTTTAACCTTCCACATCTGTTCACAGTTAATTCAATGAAATGTTTCAATGAGCTCCAGCAAACTCACAACCACTTTTTTCCACTGGCGGTGGAACAACTCTTGGCTTGTCTGCTCATTAGAATAAGCTGTTTACATGTTATGTGGGTGTGTTGTTCTCGGTGTCTCAGGTCAGCCTGCCTGATGGTTACATAAGGCAGCAGATGGCATTGTGGCCCTGGGTGGAGAGATAAAGGCACGTCCACAGTTAGGGTCAACTGCGAGGGCAGATGTAACGTCTTGCCGGACACAAGTTTGACACCGTTCGTCAGTGTACTCTCAATCATGTGCCTTGTTTTGTCTCAGACTGAAGCATGAAGTCAGTCCAGCGTTTGTGTGCTTCAGAAACCTGTTGCTGGTTATTTTGTAACGTGACACTGGGTTTAATCAAAGCACTTGAATGATCAGCGATAGGCCATTTAAGCCTGATGCTGAATCTAAAACAGCCGTACTAAAAGGTCTGGCTGCCACTCTGAGCTCAGTTGGAATCAGAACCCAACACATTATGCTGCTCTCTACCTTCAGTCTAATGAGTTCAGCTGTAAAATAATGGAGTCAAATTGGTCCATTTAAAGTCTCCATTGCTCCCTTTATTGCCATTTGGAAAGGCATTAAATATGTTTGGGATATAAAACAAGATCAAGTGACACCGTGACAGGTGTGTTTCTGGGCTGAGGTTGTTCAGTTTGTCCTGTACTGCCTGTTTTTATTCAAATTTTATTTAATCTCTATTATTGTTTGATGTTATGCCAAGTTTCAGGGCTGTAGAATTGGAGTTTGGGTCTTTTTTAAAGCCGTGCCACAATGGATTATTTGCCTCCATCTCTACTTGGTTTTCCTGCTGTCACACCAAAACACTCCATAACCTTCCAAACTCATCCTTAAGCCGTTTTGTCTTTTGCTCGACGTAGGATTCAATCTGCTCTGTTCATTTGAAAGTTATCAGTCACTGCAGATTGAAGACAATATACTCCAACTCCTGCTTTACCCTCACTTCACTCCACTTGCAAGTGGTGCTCGTTTTTTTAACCACAGAATGCAAATATAGTGCATTTATCACCATTAATTGACTCTATTTAAAAAGGTAGCCCAAGATGTGGTGGTCCAGTGGCAGGCTGTGGCCCAGATCTGGGCTGTATCTGGGCTGTATCTGGAGCAGACTGCTTAGTATTTACTTTAGGTATTTAGCTTTTTTTTTGTTGTTGTTGGACCCTTCTTGGTATTTAAACTCTTTTGTATTTAAAGTCTTGCACCTCTTCACCTGCCCCACTCTCATACCAACACACTCAGCTTAAGTTTGAACCACTTTTTGCTAACGCTAGCTTCCGTAGAGTTAATTACAGCCATCAATAATGACTCTGACACTGCCAATTTGAATTCCTCCGAGCTTTGTCCCAAACAAAGTTTCCAGTCTGTCACTTTGTGTTTGGAACATCGTACATATAAAAAAAGGGAGACTCGTTTTGACTGGTATCCAGCCATGTATATTTTCAGAGAACATTTAACGCACACGGTCCTAATTTGCTCGTCTTAGAAAAACGTCGTCAGAGACAGAAAGAAGAAAGAACACTTCCATCCATCTCAATTTGCACACTGTTGGCGTCTCCAACTCGTCTCCAGCCGGTGAAATAACATGTTCTGCCATTATTCCCTGTCTTTTTTCCTTTCCTCTGCAAAGATTGTGTTACACATATATATCAGGTGACCATTGTGGTGGTTACCAATTAACCCCAGTGGCAGCTGCCTTCAAAGCCTCAAAGGCTGTTTTTTATTTGGTCTCCAGAATGTTAAAGTGATCCACTGCCAGCAGGTAATGTAATCCTGGGGCCACTTTAAAAGTGTTAACAGTTTTCTCCTCTCCTGCTCTCTTTCAGGTGTTTCTTCATCGCCTCAACCAGTACGCTGCCACCAAGCTGGACAAGAACATCACAGAGGAAACAGTGAAGGTGGGGGTCAACCTGCGGGGTGTGGGTCTGCATATTTAAGACATGGAAAAATATCAGGGGCAATTGACTTTTACCGACACTGCACGTAAACCCTGTGTTCACGGAGCAGCTTGAACCATGAAAGAGCCGGAAATTTACTCGGGGGAGCTGAATAAACTGATACCCATGTTTGGAGTTGGTGTTTAAACCCAAAATAGTCAAGTATGGAGTGAAAAAAGAAGCAGTGGGCGACAGAGGAAGCAGCTGAAAATATAATCTATTTACAAAGGATTCTGGCTGTAGGATGAAAAAAAAAGGATGCGCTCTCACAGTGGGAGTAACTCTCTGACTGAGTTTGCTTACACTCAAAGGTAAACACACATCCAATGGATATTTACTGCCCGTCCTGTGTCCTGTGATTTGGAGTCCGTCCACTAATGCTATGCTTTATTTGGGAACAGGCTGTACAGAGTGGGTTTTAGATAACAAGACTGACAACAGACTGTGGCGTCACCGAGGCAGCTACGTAAATGACATCCAGTCCCTAAGAGTGAAAATGCACATTTATTCCTCCCCTCTTCCGAGTATCTCTAAAGATTTCGTAGACCCCACAAGCTCATAAAAGACTTTTGGTTTCCTTTCTTTTAATTTCACTAGCTTCGTTCTTCATCCACTGTCAGCATATTGTTTTATCCTTTGTAATACCCACCACAGAATGGCATGACCGGGTACAGAAGTCAGCACCACATGAAGACAACGCAGCCACCCAACAGATCTTAAACTGCGTCCTATTTTTAGCAACTCTTTTAAAATATCTGCAGTGATGTTGGAAATCCATATATCAAAGACAATCCCGGCAGAGATCCACATTACAAAGAAACCTCATCCCTAAATCTGTGGCCACAGACGTTTTTTCGCCTTGTGACACCAACCCACAATAAAGCAGCAAATACGGAGAAATTGATCTTAGCAGCCATAAAAAAGTGTTGACACATACAAAAAAACTATACTGTAGTTGCAATGCTTGGTTTTAATTTGTTTTGCTTTTTGTGTGTCCTCTAGGTTTTATTTTCCAACATACAAGAGATTCTGGCTGTTCACAAAGACTTCCTGTCCATGGTGGAGGAGCTGCTGCAGCCTGACCCCCATGCTCATCATGAAATTGGGCGATGCTTCTTGCACTTTGTAAGAAACATGCGTTTTAGCAGAGATAATTAGCCTGAGCTCAAATGACAGTGCACTTAGAGCTTAGAGTACGAGTTTTCTTAATCCTTCTAGATTCCCACTGTAAAAGAGGAGTTCTTTTTTGGCACTGGGTTACTCATCTGAACACATCATTGTACAGCGGTGGTACCTCAGTTCACGGGGACAATAAATGTCACCTGTCGGGGATTTAAAGCTGGGTTTGAATTTTAAAAGACACTTTTAAAAAGACAAAACCATTACTGTCACATTGTCTTATGAAGCGACAATTCATGTGGCAAACCAAGGATCAAATGATCACAGAAGACATGTGCTTTAGTTTTTTTCCCTTAACTCATAATGGTTAGGTTGACTACATCAGAGACTGTATCAACTACTGGCAGTGAGTCCAAGCTCGTCCACCCTAGTAGTAAAGCTCCTGGTCATTTCAGGTGTGTCCTCTCATCACCTCTGACTTTGTCCTACCTAAGCTCTAAATAGACCTGCAGTGATTCCTCCTCCTGCAGTCATATACGGTAATGCTCTTTCTACTGGAGTCTACTGGCTAGGAAATCTCTTTCCTGTGCAGACACAGTATTTCTAAAATGAGGAGATGTGCCACATGTTATCAATTCATCTCCCTGGATTAGCCATGAAGAGAGCGTGCACATGTGCGATATTCATGATAGTGCTCTGATATACTGCTCCTCATCCTTATATTTCACATTTCTGAGAAGCAAAGCCTAGAATCATGCTGGCATGTAATAGGCTTCAAAGTCCAGTAAATCTCACCGTTTTCAGGTTGAACTTTCCAGGCTAAGGCTGATACAGGTGAAAGACGTCAGAGTTATTAACACAGATGTGACCTCGGTTCATGTAAGGATGAGGGCTGTAAGAAAATTTAGAGCGTAGCTAAACACACTGGACCCAAATATAGTTGTCGACAATCATGTGAGACTGCTTCAGATTTTGCTGCTATGCTTTTGAATTATTTCTCTCTGCTGGGATTTCAAATTCATGGAAAGAATAAACCAACTGTTACGAGACAAAAACACAAACAAATGTACTAAGCCTTGTTGTGGCTATTGAAGAGCTAATCTACTGATATATGTAGCTATATCTAACAGCAGATTTCTGTCAGATCATTGATGTTCAGTCAGATCAAATTGTGTGTATTTTAGCTTATTTTGTTAGTTGAACTAAAGGCTAATTTTCAGTGTGTTCAGTCAACTTGTGCTTATTTCTGGGCAAACCCTTTATTTGTTTATTTTATTTGTTAAATAAATGATGTTTCTACAACTGTTAAGATCTGGTTGATAGTTTTGCTAATTTTCTAAAGCTAAATCTAAGCCTTTTGTGAGATTTTGGTTAATTTCGAGCTAACCTTTATTGACATTCTTTTTGGTCTTACATTTTTTGTTATACTGTATCTTTGGTTATATATTTCATTTTTAGTTGCTGTATATAGTTTCTTTTTTGTTTTTAGCTGTGATTGTTATTTCTTTTTTTAAATTGATTTATGGTTTAATAGCTTTTTTGTTGGTTCCAGTCATTTTTTTGCTTCAGCTCAGTCAGTGTGAAATGGTTTTGTTGACCTCTGATGTGTGCCAGCTAGTTGTTACTCTCTGTTAACATTCTAGCCACATTATTCCTACCTGTTACCCGACACCACTTTGATTGTCGGCCATTGTTGTGTTTCCGCCGCACGTCTGCTTGTTGTTATGGCGGTGGTGTCACTCCACATCACACAGCTTTGTCTTCTGCGGCAGAGTGCCATGGCAGCAGACCATGTACTGTGTTTGCTGCTCTGACTGACTTTGTAGTGAGTGATTTATTAAGGTTGTGTGGTTGGGCTGTGCTGCTGCTGCTGCCTTTCAAAGACAAAGGGAGATGAATGTCATGAGAATTGGTTTAGTGGAAAGTGGTCGGTCATATGGCTGGCAGGGTTATGTTGGGAAGGAATTTTTAGCCCCCCCCCCCTCCCCCTCGCGCA
>NC_024309.1:8817373-8821936 GCF_000523025.1 Cynoglossus semilaevis | reverse complement strand
CACCATACGACATTTACTGCACATTCTCTCCATGCATTGACGTGGAGGAGCGTGTCACAAAATACATCAGCCAACTAATAATCTATCATTCTTTTGTATTGCTGTGTTGGATTTGCCACTAATGCACCATTTTCTCTCCCTCTCTCTGTGGTTTTTACAGAGGAGCCGTTTCCAGATTTATGATGAATATTGTGGGAACCATGAAAAGGCCCAGAGGCTGCTGCTGGAGCTCAATAAGATCAGAAGTGTTCGGACGTGTTTACTGGTGAGAAGGGATTGTAAATATGCACACAACGTATGCTTGCTAACATTTACTGACCTGCTTATGCGCCGTGGGCAGTGTTAAAGACAAGAAAGGCCCATATTCAAATCTTAGTCTGAATAAACATTTCTCCTCAGTGACGCTCAGAGCAGCAGAGCGCCGTGATTCATTTGTCTCTGGATTTCCAAATGGCACATGGAAGCATAACATTCAAACCCAAAGTTGTAAATACTTCATTGTCCATGTGAAAGGTACAAAGCTAGAGTCCAAGTGAGAACATGAGTGATCCAAACTGGGCTCAAGAGTTCTCCCTTGAAAACACAACCACTGCTGTCTCACACACACACACACAGAGACGCAGAGCGAGGCAGCTGGACAGTGTAAAAGCATGTACCTTGTGTTCCAGTGTGTCTGACAGCTGATGTGACTCTGCCTGATGTGTGGGTGGACTCCTACTTCCTGTCCCGACACTCTCTGAGACTTTCTCTGCCAAAGGGGAGCATCGTGTTGCTAGAACAAAGGACCACAATCCCACTGTTGGCGGGTTACACTGCACATGTGTGTTTGTGTGTGTAGAGGTCAAAAACCTGCCCCCCCCCCCCCCGTATCTCTCTGCCCTTTACTTAATACCGTTTACAGACTTTGCGCCTCTGTTTAGTCATTTCCACTTCCACAGAGTTTGTTGACTGTTTTATTCCTACGGCTGGCGGAGTCACTCGCTTGCATCACTACAGCCCATAATCCCCTAATGTTTTAGGACCCCAATAAAACAGATCACTTTGAAACTCTACAGCAGAGTTACAAACCCCTTAGAACCAGAGTACAACCACAGACCTACATGTATCGATCATGGTGGAGCATGTGATGATAAAATCTAATTAAAGAAATTAAACACACACACACACATACTGAATGCACCATCAGAGAAGAGTTCCATATGATTTACTATCTGTGTGTGCTTTTAATTTAAGACGCCCGAGGAGGCAGAGATATGAATTGACTTTGATTTAACAGGGACTTTATATCCTTGGCCTCTTGGTGACCTAATCCTCCACCAGGGCTTTGTGGGTATCCTGTTACAATCCCACTGCCTCTTCACCTATAGGCTGATGTAGCTCAGGTCAGCTCCCAGGCCCTGCAGTGACCATGGTGGTGATGGTCTCCAACCTCCTTTAAACCTTTGACCTACTGACAGCTATACATTCTCCTTTATTATTTATGGTGTAACTCTGTCTCATTCACAGCTGAGGTGAGGGGAAGGTGAGAATAAAGATTAGCTCTTGACCTCATAACACACAACCTGACACATGTCAGTAAAGATCCCTTTACTAAAGTGTGGACAACATTGTTTACATTAGAGGATTTTTCAGTCTGTAGTTAGTTTAAAAAAAATGTTTTCTAGGCTGTAAAATCCTTCCGGTATGAAAAAGGAAAAAAACAGAAACTAGCTCAGCTTTTAGCTTTACTTGACAAACACTGCATCCTCCTTCTTCCTCCGTGTGGATAAACATCCTGTCCTCCCCTGTTCTCCAGAACTGCATGTTGCTGGGCGGCAGAAAAAACACAGAGGTCCCACTGGAGGGTTACCTGGTCGCTCCCATTCAGAGGATCTGCAAGTACCCACTGCTGCTCAGAGTGAGTATGGCCCTGTGAGTTCTAACCATGCATTATGGAAACACCACACCCTTGTGCCACCTCTGCAGGGCACCTTCCACCCATCTTTTCCTCCACCACCACCCAGTCATTAGTCGGGGCTGTTCACATCAACCTCTCCCTGGCTAATGAAACACTGGCCTCACATTCTGACACTTCCTTACATCAGTACCTCAGCACAACCACACTGGGGGAAATAACACGGTAGCCCTCGTCACCTCCTTTACCCAGCTGCATATTTAGGAACCTTGGTGGAGCTCCCTCATACCTTTATCCTTAGTTTTTGGTTTCAACATTTCCATTTCTCTGCGTGTGAAACAGGGGCGAAATGAAATACTCGTTCAAAGGCTTGTTTTAGCTGGTGATCCGAGACGTGCCGTGTCAGTCATCGCTCGTAACGTTCTCCAAACAAGCAGTGGAACAAAGAAAAGGGATGTTAAAATAATAAGGTGTAATCTGATGCATGTCTGTTAGAAGTCTTTCTGCTGCCACAGCCTCCTTCCTGCCACATGACACATGATTGCCATCTACATATCCTGGACATCGTGTTTCAGCCCTGTAGTGGCTTTAATATAACATATGCACAGCCATGGCTGTTACTATCACATCTGATATGCTTGGTATTAACTGCAAAGAAAATGAAGATTTTCAATGAAACTGGAGTATTTTTCTTTATATGCGTTTAATGACGTAAACATTATGTTTTTCTTTCTGTGTAATAGGCAAATGACACGGCCCATTACTGGTCCCCGACCCAGTGGCGCCTCCTTTATATAAAATAGACTTTATATGAGCCTTCACTACACACTAGCAAACACACGTGTGGTCTCTGCTTGTGCAGGAGCTGCTGAAGAGGACCCCGAAGAAGCACAACGACTACGGCCTGGTGCAGGAGTCTCTGCATGTGATGAAGGCGGTGTGCTCCAGCATTAATGAAGCCAAGAGACAGATGGAGAAGATGGAGATTTTGGAAGAGTGGCAGTCACACATCGAGGGCTGGGAGGTGGGCTCCCGACACAAGTCTGCAAACTAACTGTGTTTCATTACGTATTTAAGTTTTAATGGGAGCTTTGACCCAAATAGCTTTATTGATTTACATGTCCTTAACTCAGGATTTCCTGTCACCCTTTGACTCACACGGCTAAAGCTTCAAGAAATTACTTATTTAAAGCCACTTAGCCTGGTGCCGGCAGTTCAACAAGAATTTAAAGTGTCGTGGCTTTTTCAGCCTTTTAAGCCTCCGTCTCCTCTCCGGGAACAATGACTTGTATTCATAATGGCCAGATTTATTCCGCCTGGATGAGCCTGTAGTTAAAGCAGTCTCGCTTTTGAGGTGACTGATTCAATCATCGTCAGGTAGAGTGTTCTTCTCCATCGAGAAAGTTGCCTTCTGATTAATTTCCCTCCAGAGTTCTGGGGTTGTCAGTCGGCCCACTGATGTCTGGAACCAGAACACAGTCATGGCAATTGTAACGGATGATGGAATGCTTATGTAATTGACCTTGCTCTGTCCAACAGTGTCCCAACAGCTTCCTGGACACATGCAGACAGAAAGATGCCGCCAGTGTTGACTCAGGTTGGGACCGAGGCGTAGGAAGTTACAGACTGTTTTTACTGAATATAAAACAGGCTTCAAACCCAGATATGAGCGAGACAAGATAGAGCAGAGCAGGATTAGACCTCCTTACATACATGTCTGAGAAGTTGTTCTGCCTGTGTTGGTTTAGGATCACTGTCAACATGAGGCTGTTGTGATAGTATTAGCAAGGCCTTTTAACTGAGCTGTTTTTCTTTAAAAGTAAAATAAACTGCCGAAACAAAAACTCTTCAGTCGCTCATTAAAGGAGCGGCAGTAAATCCTGGTTTAAAACTGCAGCAGTAATTTAATTATTTCTGCCCATTCAGAGAACAAACACTGACGTTTTTACATACACTACACGCATACACGCATACAAACAACGGAGGCTCTAAGAATAGAGTGGTAAGAAAGGGGCTCAGTGTTGGGTGGGGTGACGTATCTTATACTTGACATGGTCCTGGCTGCAGCCACTTTGTGGTTTTCTCCTTGGCGCTTTTATTAATCGTACACATTAGCTCATTCTGGAGCAGGACCTCATACTGATACAGCGCCAGGATCTGCAGTAAAGAAGGGAATAAAAGAACTAACTCACGGTTGCATCTTGCGTTTCTGTGTGGGAGTTTGAGTAACGATTGTGCGAGCGGCTGTTTTCTCCATTTCTGGCTTCTCCTTCTCCGCTCGGCCTGATTGCTTGTTAGCGCTGACCTGCTCCGCAGCTGCATGCCCTCAGGGCATCCTGGCAGGTTCACCTTGCGTGGGAGAGACAGGGCGATGGCCCGTCGTGGTCACCATGGCGATGGCTGCCAGCGTTTTGATTGCCTCTTGGTTAGTGTTGGGAGTGTTTGTGTTTTGTCACTGCGAACCACAGGAATACGTTTGTTTTAGACCAGAGGGCAGCAGTATAAGGGTAAATTCAGGGTTTCTGGAAAATGGAAATAGGTGGCAGTAGTCTGGTGCTGCCTTTTGCTGAAGAAGCTGAAGAAGTGAGGAAGGGTCTGGATCAGATATAGGGGTTTTCAGGTTAAATTCAGGCCCATTTAAAATGCACTTCAGCCGGATATGGAGAGGC
>NC_024309.1:8686020-8816954 GCF_000523025.1 Cynoglossus semilaevis | reverse complement strand
GGAGAGGCAATAACTTACTTCCTTATAATTACCACCTTCCTGCCTCCCTCTCATTTGGATTTTAATTCTAATTTATCATTATTGACAGACGGTAAGAATTTACAGTTAGCATTCAGTTTAATCAATAATCCAAGGCTTTTAAATCCAGTCTTGGAACCAGCTCAAGGTGAAGAGTGACAGAAAAATGCTGCGAAAAAGTCTGTCTGGACAGTAACTGAGTGAAATCCTGTGTTAAAACCTACGAAAAAACCAAAGGGAACACTTTACCTACTCCACAAGGCAAACACAGCGACACAATCCAGACCAGTGTGATATAGTCTAGGTCCCGTCACGTGACCGAGACCACTTGGCCTCTCTGTGTCTGGTGTGCACACACGTTCACTTGCTGCAAATTAGTTTAACATCTGGTCGAGAGCTGGGGAGTTAAAAGGCTCCTAAAAGAGCTGGAGGATAAAGAAGTGTGGAGGAAAGAAAGGAGGAGATAGATGAATTGACTGAAGAATGAAGGAGAGGGGGAATTAAAAAAAAGGGCGAGGAGGGACGAAGGAAAAAATGGGATAGATTTTGGCTGGCTGATGTCTCCAGCAGGAGGAAATGCTTAGCACATTTTCCGGCTCCGTGCGCATGGGAGATATTTTTAGCTCTGAAGGGCTGATCAGACGGGGTCCATAAATTCCCCCGAACAGGCAAGGTAAAGGAAGTGAGAGCACACTTTATCACTTGCAGCAGGAACCCCGACCAATATGGGGAGCGGGCTCCACAATGCGACGCATAGTTCGACTGGACGGGATGTTATTCTATAGACGCTATTAACAACTGCACGTTTTAAGGTCCCCCAGCAATCTGCCCGGAGGAAGCGAGGAGTGTTTTTACAGACCCCACAGAGGGTGAACAGGAAAGGCTGGGCAGTGTGATCCCACCTCCTGTCCAGACGCTATATGTGAAAACTGAAAGCTTTAAAAGTGAAGTGCAGAGACACTTAAGGTGTATTTGAGAAAAAAAAAAGAAAAAGAATCCCACCATGTTATGATCTCACTCGTCTAAGCATCATGTGACCACATGTTCCTGCGTGTGTTTCCAGGGCTCTAATATAACGGACACGTGCACGGAGATGCTCATGCAGGGAGTTCTGTTGAAGATTTCAGCTGGAAACATACAGGAGAGGATTTTCTTCCTTTTCGACAAACTCCTGGTCTACTGCAAGAAGAAGAACAGGTGTTTACACTGACTCATTAATTTAGTGAATCATCTGCCCCCTTTTAACTTAAAGTGAAACATATTTTACATGGACTTTGCTTTTGAATTATTTAGTAACTGGTGAAAATAATGTTTGCTTCCTATATTGTGTGAAAACACCCTTGCATTTAGAGAATCAATATTACCGGACTTAAATTGTTGAGTCATATTTTTAGTAATTAAAAACAAACACAGACCTGAGGTTTTCATCATTGACTAGAAAAGACAAAATCTAGAGATTTAAATGCTATTATTTCATTTACTTTTCTTTCTCTGTTCACCTGCAGTTTGTTCAGAGCTTCATAAATAATTCACTGCACCACATTTTTGTTCTTTGCTTTTATGAAGACTGAATGAAGGGGAGCAGTGCACTGTGGGTAAAATATGTTCTTCATGGAAGTGCTGAAAGAAAAGCCATGTTACAATCTTTCATTGAGCCCAACAATGTGACATTTATTACAATGAGTGCAATCTGAGTCAGGAAACTTTGGCTGATTGCGGAGCATTGTTGTCCCTCTGCAGGCAGAGACCGTAATGAATAGGCAGCAACTCTAGAAAACACACACAGGTTCTGCTTTACACACACACACACACCGAGCTGCTGCTGCTGCTGCTGCTGCTAACAAAGCAGGTACATCCATCCCATGTGTTTTTGTTTGCCACCTGCTTTGATCTGCTTTTACTGAATGTTCTCCGTCTGCAGGTAGTAGCTCAGAGCAGGTTTAAAAAAAAATACAAAAAGAAAAGAAAAACATTGCCCTGACCAGAATTCAATAGCTCACCTGATGTGGTTACATTTCACTCCATCAATTTAATTAGTACATACGGGGAAACGTATGCATGTGAATGTCATTAGCCTCTTAAACAGGTCCTTAATGTACAACGAGTGGGACTAATTACTCTGAAGGTTTGGTTAAACAGCATTAACATTAACACATGTCTTTGATTGTCTTTGTTCAAGGCGTTTAAAAAACAGTAAAACGGCCACAGATGGTCCTCGCTACCTGTTCAGAGGGAGAATCAACACTGAGGTGATGGAGGTGGAAAATGTGGACGACGGCACGGGTGAGTGGCTCCGCTGGAAGTGCTGGTGTTGACTTTGGACAAACGTGGGCCTGATTTGTCCTTTTCTCATTCTTTTCTGCTCTTGCTTTTCATGTTTTCATTTTTTTTTATTCCAACCCTCTTGGCAGCAGAAGGTTTAAAAATGTGCCATAATCACCCACACAAGAACAATGACAACACACTCTCTGTTCCCAGCTGCTGCACAACTGTGTGATTTTATGCTCAGGGTTTGCCAATGGAAAAAATAAGATTTACCTTTAAACATTTTTTAGAAATCTATAGTTACAGACACGGGACTCGGTGAACTCCGGCTCTTGTGTCTTTTGGCCTGACGCAGCCAATGATTACCATTTATATTTGTAGAAGCCGTCGTTTCCTGCACAGCAGGCTGAGATGGACAGTAATATTGGGTGTTTTTGGTGAGAGATGGAAGGGTTGGAGAGGGGGGGGGAGGGTTGCGGGGGGATAAACACGGAGGAAGGCGGTGGTGCAGTAAGTCGTGGGTGTTCTTCTCCAGAGGCGGGAGATCTCAATCTGAAGGGCGACAACAGTATTTTCGCCGAGATTCCAACACAGTACCACAGACTTCTTTTTCCCATGCACACACACACACACACACACACACACACACACACTTGCTCGCCTGAGGTTGACAGACGCCCTTGAGGCCTGCCTTGTAAAGGACAGCACTGTGTAGTTGTGATTTTGAATGATGATTGTAATGTGATGCTCCCTGTTACACCCTGTGAGTGGGGAAGTTGTAGGTCGTCTTCAGAGGCTTTTAAAATGTATCACTAATAAATGGAAACAATGACCAAGCTTCAACAGAGGGTCAAAGGTTAACATGCACTTGCAGCAGGTTCGGACATTCACCTGTCTCACATGTCCATTAACGTCCAGTACAAATAAGGCTGGTGCAGCCGCCTCTAGAAAATTCCATGTTCTTTGGAGGACTTTTGAGAATAATTAAGCAACACTGATGAATGATTTTTCTCCTTACCCTGTGTTCCATCGTTTGTCTCATTTATCGAGTCGAGCGATAATCAATAAAACACTCAATGAGGAGGCCACGAGGGCTTGGACAAGAGCAGGAAAAATGAGTCTCTAGTCGGTGTCTGCAGTGAAATAGAGGAAGATATTCCTACTATTTTAAATCAGTGCTGCTTCAGGCCAACAGATCATCCATCACTACAGGATTCTGCCCATTTTGTTCCTCCCCTCCGACGGCTCTTTATGTAACTCTGATGTGTCTGTGCTCTCCTCTGACTCACAGCCGACTACCACAGCAGCGGGAACATCGTCAACAATGGCTGGAAGATCCACAACACGGCCAAGAACAAGTGGTTCGTCTGCATGGCCAAGACCCCGGAGGAGAAGCAGGAGTGGCTGGAGGCCATCATGAAGGAGAGGGAGCGCAGGAAAAGTAAGACAGGGGCGGGGACCTGCTCACTTATTAAACGCTCAGGTTCAACTCTGTGAACTTTTATTCCTAACCGTAACGTATGCTGCATTTGAGGAGATCAATACGCAGCAATTTAGACTGCTGATTATTCAGCAGGTGAGAGTGAGAGACTCTCAGGGCGCTGTTTCAGGGCATCTTTGTTGAATGTGTCGGCAAGAAAAACACACAGAAAACACGTTCCTTTTGTGTAGGAGATAAACTTCACATTAACCCTGTCAGGACACAGTGAAGGTCAGACACTGAAAGTCACTGCTAATTACCTGGTGAAATCAGGAGACATTAACCTTCTCCTGTTTAGTAATTGATGTCACAGCTCGTACAGTTTAGAGCAGATTTATTATTAATGCCTTGATACTGACGACAGGCTTTTTTTCTTGCACCATCACTCCTTCTCTTTCACCTCCTCTTCCTCCTCCTGCTGTGCAGGTCTGAGGCTGGGCATGGAGCAGGATACGTGGGTGATGGTGTCAGAGAAGGGGGAGAAGCTCTACCACCTCATGACCAAGGGAAACCTCATTAAGGATCGGAAACGCAAGCTCACCACGTTCCCCAAGTGCTTCCTGGGAAGGTACGTCTCCAGCCGACCAGTGTTGTGTCCTTGTGGTTTCCTCCGGTGTGTGCCTGTTAGATACAGTGTGTATCTGTGGAGGAGTGGAACAGGACGACTGCGCCGCAAGGCCTCGCGCTTGAACCAGAATAAATATCTGCATCCAATTAAGTGCATTTGAACTCTCACCGCTTGTGGCTCTTTTTTGTTTCATGTAGGTCTCGTACGGTGTCAACAAAACACTTTGGAAATAAGGATCTGTTTCTTCAAGCGTGGTTTCATTTTTGAATGGGTAGGGATTTGTAAAAACACAGCAGCCCCGGTCGCTGCGTTCTGTTTCAGCAGACTTCATGTAACGCAAACTCAGTCATGGGAAAATAAATTCTAGACAGATTTATTCCATGAATCTCCTTTAAGGATTATTGCTGTGGTATCTGGGGACAGATTGGCCATTGAATGGCGGTCATAAATCAGTCGGGAGATATTCCTGTGCGACTCAGATGACTGGACACTTTTTACTCGCCCATGTTAGATTACAATAAACTCTGTGTTGAGGAATCCATGAGGTAACTATAGTAAGAAGCTGGCTGAAGTTAGAGGGCAGCTGTGTGTGGATCAGTGACGTGTTCATCTCCTGGTGTCTGTGACTTCTCACGCCCTGCTGTGAGTTAACATATCTCTACCTTCGTCTGCTGTGGCTCACTTTTAAACTAGACCTTTTCTTTTCTTTCAGTTTTTATTTATAGGTTGTACCAAAAATGTTGTCAGGATTTAATTGTATATTGAATTTAAAAACCCTGTGTTAAGCAGATCCACACACATATATCCACATATAGACAAACATGTACTGCAAACTTATACAACGTGGGTAACAATACTAATAACAAATATATACAAGCATACACACTTAAACATATATAGATAGATACATACACATACATATATAAAGTATACAATATACAATATATATATGTATATAAATATACATTCTGAAAACAGATGTTCTAAATATTGCATTCAGAGGAAGGACGTTTGAAATATAATATTTTCTTAAAGGAGTATTTAAACTGACAAGAAAACCTGTAAAAGTATTTGTCTCCTCTTTCTCAGTTTTTTAAAAAATACATAAAAATAGATGAATTGAACTAAAAAGAACCTAAATCTGTCTGCAGAGTTAGAATGGAAGCTAGCCCTACACGCTCCATAACATACAAAGTAAAAACACGAAACCACAGAAACAACAATGGAAAAGAGTAAAAATAATAGTAAAAACGCCAGGTGTAACAGAGTGATAATACTTGTTTGATTGAGTCTGAGAGCTGCTGACAGCAACTCTTAACTTCACTCGACTTCTCCTGCTGCAAAAGTAGAAAAAACTCTGTGTTGGAATCAGACTGTCAGAGGGTGAGAATGTGACAAATCAGGAAGATAAAATCTACAAACCTCTGGCTGCAGCCAAAAACCTTTTCATGTTTGAAAATAATACAAATAAAAAAGTCCATGTGACAGCCAGGAGTCTTTTTACTGGGTGACGACACCGTGTAATTTTAAAGCAGGTGGATGTTATTAAAGCTGCTCCTCGACCTTGACGTTTTAAATCCTGTAACAAATTAGCCTTGTAAGCGCTCCGTCACATCCCCCCAAAAAAGCCCCAAGTGTGAGTATTTGTTTTAAATTTTTCAAATAGACATTTGGACTGGTAATAATCACACTCAAAGTCACCCTTACGTAAACAGTCATTTTAGAATCCCTGTTATTTTTGAAAGCCTGGGGAGAAGAGAAATAACCCAAACGTCCAGTTGGACATAGTTGTGGCCAAGTTACATTTCATGGTGGTTTTGGAATGAGGAGTTCGTTTCTCCTTTGGTGCACGCAGACTACACCAGATCCCTTGTGGTCTCGGGGAGGAATGGATCAGTCAGCTAAAAAGATTAGACGGATCAAAGACTGGTCGTATGTAGACACCTTCCTGAGTCTGAACCGATCGTCGACGCACCTTTTGGATCAGAGTTGACTGAGAATTGTCTGTGGACGTCTTGTCCGTCACGATTACACGTGGGTGTAACCGTGAAGTCAGAAACCAGTGGTATTTCTATGATGGAATCGTGGCTTCCACTCGGCCCACTCCCTCCATTGTGAAATTCATAATCCTGTTTTACTTTATGATTTTCTTTTTTAAGGTCCAGAACTTTTTCTAAATTATGTCAGACTGGTTTCTACCAAGCCCCCCCTGCTGTTTGAACAGTATCATTAGCATGGCTTTTAAAACGAATGTGTCAATCACCTTAATTTATAGGTGAAATTAATTAGATTATTATAGCAGAATGACATTCAGAAGTCCATCCTTTCAATGTCGTTCTAATACACAGTAACTACACATGTTGTTATTTACACACACATTGAGGAAAAAATAATACTTTCAAGCTCCTCAAGTTCAAAATACAATTTTCATTAATTTTAAGTAATAGTTGACGTCCTTTTTACTCACCTCTGTTCCTACAGAGAGTTGAATAAGAGTGTGAAAAAACTTTTCTCAGCTTTGGAAACCAAACAATAGTCGTGTGAAAGAACTTCAGTCATCTTTTCACCTCGTGTTCCTATTTGGTCTAATTTCTCACACTAGGACACCGTTTGGAAAATTGGTTTTCAAATGCAAAATTAAAGTTAAATGAGACGTAATTCTGTTCCCACACTGACCAAACACTCAGTCATATCCAGAAATGATCGATAGAAATCTTAACTAAAAGGCTGTTTGATTTGCTCAATTTCCTCCAGACCCATATGGTGATTCCAGTTGCCGCAGACTGTTTATTGCACATATGACCCTAATCTGCTGCAGGCCATGAGAACTCCCATCTCAGGTTGTTTTTACACCCTGCGGTTAAGGTGCAGGGGTTGACAAATGGACATTGTTACAGACGTTTTGTTTCTCCCCAGTGGTTTTGCTGCGGAGAGAGGGAGCTTAGGGGACGTGTGGTTAAAAAGTGCAAGATGTCGGAGGTGGTGTGTTTTTGGTCAGGCCTTACTCTTAAAAACTTCTCTAAACTTCACGCTCTCTTCCTGCTGCCTCAACCGTGGCCTGGAAGTCAACTCCAGAGAATTTCGATGGTGCCGCCGGTTCTGTTTTGTTTGAGTGTTTGTGGGGAGACAGGACATTGAGGATGTAATCTGATAAGCTGGTGCTACCCTGCCTGTTCTCTCTCTCTCTCTCTCTCTCTCTCTCTCTCAGTTTTCCTTTCGTTTTCTTTCCCACTGTCATCGTCTGTTGGAGTCAGACAGAGACTTTGTTCTCTGATTGTGTGGTTAGTTTGTTTCCTCAGAACTCTGATTAGTAGGCTGAATTTACATAATACAGTATATACATATATAGATACATATATATGGATATGGATATGGATATATATATGTATATTTATGTATATATATATATATATATATACACTGTATGTCTCTACATGTGTCCTGGATATGGACTGTCCATTGTGCCTCTGCTTTGCCCCATGACTGCTGCGATTGTCTCCACTCTCCAGATTCACTTCAAAGCATTAAGTGGTCGAAGATGAAGCTGTTGCCCAAAACACTTCATATTTTTTGGCCAAATAGTATTTGTTGCCATAATCAGTCAAGCTTGAGTAAATATTTGTGGTAAATGTGATGAATGATGGCAGTGGTTGATGCTTCGAAAAAATTCCTTTTTTTCTTTTTTTTTTCAGGGTAAAAACAAAGATTTCTCCTTTAATCACACAGGTCATCCTTCATAAAGTGATGGGGTTTTTCCCCAGCGATTGTTTGTCTTATTCACGTGTCAGTGCGTGTGTGTGTGTTTACACCAGTGTTGTGCTTTGTGTTTTCTCCAGTGAGTTTGTGTCATGGCTGATGGAAATTGGTGAGACGGGAAACCCAGAGGAAGGAGTTCATCTTGGCCAAGCTCTGCTGGAGAACGGCATCATTCACCACGGTTGGTTGAAACTGAGTTTTTAACTCATATTTTGCCAATGTCTTATCATAAAAAGACAACATTCAACATTCATCTAGTGTTGATGTGTTCAAAGTTCAGCAGATCATCTGGTCCACCATTTGAGATGAATAATCTCGTAACTTTCAGCTATTTTACTGGATCACTGTGCTTTAGCTAGTCAATATATTTCATCAGTAGTTGCTTTGTAATGTTGCTGCATTGATAATAATAATCTGTGCTGTATTTCTGCTATTTGTGTTGAGCTAATGTTACACTATTAGGTTGTCAAACATTAATAATAGCCATGTTACCACAGATCAGGCCCCGGGTCATTTAGTGCAGTGTTTCCCATATAATATTATATTTATATAAAGCTTTGATATATTTATGTTTTAGCTGGTGTCTCATTAAATGCTCCTCACAACCATTGATCTCCTCCTTTATAGATTATTTGCTTGGTCACTGCTTTGTGGTGTGGATAATAAATGATTTCAGTACACAAGGTATCATCCAGTCAAAATGTTGCTTTACACTTCAGCATGTATGTTTTTTTAGAAGGGCAGAGGGGCCTTTGACCAAGTTTTATATTAAATCACCTTAGGTGCTTTATTGCTTCCTCAAAGAGAAATGGGATTGAGTCTCATATGTTCCCAACAGCAAAGAAGAACTCCTGGGACCCTCGGTGTTCTCACAGCACAGTCAGAAGTCACCATATGAAAATTAGTGAATATCTTTTCATAGAAGAAAAAAAAGCTTAATGGAATGCACGCAGCTGCAGCCAGGGCTTCACAGAAGATCAGGGTTAGATCTCCCAGTTCCCCCAAGCAAAGGATCAGGGATCTGTGTGTAAAGTTTCAGTTGTGTTTTTGTCTCAAAGGGCCGTCTCTTCATGCGGTTTTCCGCTTGACTTTTCCTTTTCTCTCAAACTTAAAGCAGGATAAAAAGAAAAGCCGCTTCAGGCTGTGTGACTTTTTTTGTTCTCTGCTGTTTCATCATTTTATTTCTGTTCTGTTTGAATTGTTCCCTCAGTCACAGACAAACACCAGTTCAAACCCGAGCCTGTGCTGTACCGCTTCCGCTTCGATGATGGCACCTACCACCCCAGGAGTGACATGCATGACGTCATTTCAAAGGTAATAGTCTGTAACGCAGAGATTTAACCATTGTCAGGTTTTTACTCAGAGTTCACTCACACGACTCTAAAAACCCCTGTGTTCTTCCTCAGGGTGTTCGGCTCTTCTGTCGTCTCCATAGTCTTTTCACTCCAGTCATCAGGTGAGTGGACATTTTCTCTTCCCCTCTGCTGCAATTTAGCTGGTCAGGCTCTAAATTCTCACTAAGTTTTTAAAACTGCGAAGGAAAATCTTGATGAAGTATGAGCTGATTTTCTTTCTTCAATGGTTCAGGTCCATTATCCAGTTACAGTCCTTAGAGAAATGGTTATTATCTATATATGATTATACACTCGTTAGTTTCTTGAAACATTTAATGGTCCTAGCATGTCTTAGCATAAGCATGTGACCTACTGTGTGGGAGGGAGAGGTTTCAGTGGTTACAGTGGAAATGTTACATTAATGAAGGAATTGACTTTGTAGGAATGTAAAAAAAGAAGTTCAGCACTGTGAAAAAGTGTTGTAAACAGTCTGCAGAGACTAACATTTTTGTCCCCTCTTCTGTTTTTCATTTCAAAGATGAGATTCATTTCCACATCTTTGTTTTGTCTGTTTATTTGGTCTAGTTTATAAAATACAGTCATTTCAACACAGCCACACATTGAACAGTCAATAATGGGCAAATTAGTTACAGTATGCTGACGGGCAACATATTAATGTTGACAAATAACAAGCCAGAGAATAGACCAGAGTCTGTTTTACGTTTCCCTAAAACCTAAAACTCAGTTAACCCTATTAGGCCATTAGTTTGTGTTTGTCCGCGGTTCCAAAAGGTTTTGACGTCTGACATCACATTTCTGCTTTTAGGCTTTTAGTGCTGAAATTAAAGTCTGATGCTGTCCAATTACATGTTAAGGATATTTCCAGTTAGGCACCTTACAGAGGGTGATTAGTGTAAACAAGTGAAAACAGAAACAGCCATTATACCCATGTAACTGTGGGAGAAGTCTAAATGTAAAACACGTGGCTCCTGCATCAGCGCTGGCACACGTAATCTCTTCATCTGACGGGAATAAATTTGGAGCAATCTCATTTTTATTGGAGTGAAGTGATGTGATGCACGTTTTAGTTTTCAGTGTTGTTTCTCCAGATTCCATCAAAGTGTGTACTGAGCTGCAAATGTGCTTCATGGTGAAGGCATGGCTTAAGGTTTTGCCTTGTTTATGCTGGATGTCAAATGGCCTAAAGAGAAGCTTTAATTTCATACCAATTAAACTGTGCAATAGCTGCAGGACACAGAGTGGACGCTGAACCTGTCCCAGCATAGAAACTTCTCTGTGTTTCTATTTTGATCTGGATATTGTGGAGCCTGGAGGCTGATTGTTTTTTACGGGTCAATATTCACTCTGCCTGCACTGCAGCCAGACTCTCGGGCTTTTTAAAAGCTTACGGTGGGTTTATGAGAGTCGGGTGTTTTACCGGCTGGCGTATCTGTGAAGCACATACTGAGAGCCCAGCACAAAGCAGCACAGGGTCGAGGAATGCCAGAGTTTAATTGGAGCAATCAGCCCCTGCCTAATTAGGTGGAATTTCCTGGCAGGGGGACAGAGATGGGGGAAACAAGACAGGGTTCACTTTGCATCCACCTCCACACTCATAGAGCTCCTGAGTATTCAGCTTTCCAAAAGATCTTTATTTTTTTTAAAATAGTTTTTACCTTGGATAGTGATTAGCTCGTGTGCTGTGAGATAAACATGTTCACATCCAGTAGTTTCAGTTTTCTTCTAATGCAGTATTATTTTTAATAGTAAAATAGTAAAAGAAAAATTTCATATGAAATATAGATTTTCACCGTCATGCGACATAATCTGGTCTACATTATGAACGCTTGTCATTGGAATGGTCACTGTACCAGGGTGTAAATTCAGCTTCTAGATCTACACAGATATATCTGTGGTAGTTAAAACATTGGAATGGTCACTGTACCAGGGTGTTAATTCAGCTTCTAGATCTACACAGACATATCTGTGGTAGTTAAAAAACAACATGACAATACAGCTGCACTCTTAACCAACGGTGCATTTAAGTGCAATCCAACGCAACAGACTGATAGATTTAAGGGATATTTAATGATTAAAGGGTTAAATCTAGGTTATATTTGCCCCTAAATACATTTTTTTGTTAGCATACATCTTTTATTGAGGTCAAATAAAACAAGCCTAACTGTTCAACCTTGGTTAGTGGCTATAGGACATTTTTATCCAGTCCATTTTAAATATTTGGCGCTTCCTTAATGTCATGGAAACACTGGTTGTGACTTTATATACCAAGAATATATATATAACATTTGCTTAAACCATTTACTAAATGTCAAGGGAAACTTTCTTCGTTGGACACAAAGTTAAAAACCGCTCCGGCTCCCTGACCTTTCCCTCTGTTACTCCTCAAACTGCTGCTTCTCTGTCCTGGACATATGGCTGCCCACTGGCCAGCAGTTTACCGCTCCATTTTTCACTCTGACAGCCTCAGTGTGCACCACCCGCTGCAGCCACAGTCTTCCTGGTTCTTGTATCTGGACTGAGTGGTTTACGCCTGGTGTGCCTCACTGGCTGATATCAGCAGCACAGTCCTCATCAGACAGCGGCCCAGGCTGTCAAGAACAGTTATGCAACAGAATGTTCCATTGTTGGAGGAAACAGGGCAGCGACCAGCCTCTCACGCTTCACATTCTAAAGCGCTCCCAACAGCTGCCTGTGGATTTAACTGGACCAACATGTCACGTTGACTTGTCTAAACCGGGTATGTGTGCACGAGTGTTTTCATTTAAAGGAAGCAGTGCAGTTGTGGAGGTTACAGTGGTTCTGGACTTTCCCGACCCTGCTGCTCAGCCCCTTCTTCTTTTTTTTCCCGGGAGAGGCCCCAGTATTCATGGGAAAGGCACAACACTGTTTCAGATGTCAGTCTCCTGGTCGGGTGAAGTAACAATCACAAACATCAACAGTCACAGTTACAGGAGGCAGCCTCCCTCACCCCCAGCCAATGCTGTTTTTGCCGTTACAGTCTGTCGGAACTTTCTTCGGAATCATGATGCAGTGCTGTGAAAAGTGACCGCGCCTCACTGACAGTGGAAATTATTAGCTTTCTTTTAAACACCATTTAAATAAACCAAGCAATTACAACCCTCCATGTTCACCATCTGGGCCTATTTCAGCTGCAGTGAATCACACTGTGGAATAACAAGTTACACAGTCCAGGTTTGAAGGTAGACTCTTATTTTCCTAATCCTAATCATCCTTCCTCTCTAATGTCTGTCCAGGGACAAAGATTACCATTTGCGGACGTACAAGTCGGTGGTGATGGCGAACAAGCTCATAGACTGGCTGATTGCACAGGTGAGTCCTCAGGTGATCCTGCCGACAGACTGGCAGATGTACCAGCAAAAACATAAGGTAGAACAGGTATGGGGACCATGAGTTTGTAATGATGGACTGCAGTGGGGAACCTAGCTCTGTGGTTTTTGTGTGGTAAGCCAACATAAATGATATTACAAAGATGATATATTTTAATTAAATACATATTTTAATTTAAAATGTTTAAGCCAGGAAATGTGGTCAAAAGTCTTTAGTTGCAATGCAACTTGTATTGGAAACTGTTGTTTCTTGATCCACTACATCAGTGTTTCCCAACCGTTTTTTGAGCCAAGGTAAATATTTTACATTAGAAAAATCCCAACAAAAATATCCAAAAAGTACATTACTGAAACATAATCATCTTTTAGTCTCAGTTTACCTAATTTACTTATGGGAACATTTCTCTGTTTAGTTGAACACAATGCTGATATACTCACAGGAATTGAGAAAAGAAAGACACTCACTGAGATCTATTTCAACAGCTCTGAGTGTCTCAGTTTTTAGTTTTTGTAACAGTCGTGCTTTAAAAGCCAGGTTTGCATAGGGAAGTGGTGGAAAATGGGAACAGGGCTGAAATAAATTTGAACCAATGATTACGTCACACGATAAATAAATCATCAATCCTCTACTCGGTCTAGTTGCTCTGGGGTTTTAGCAAATTCACCCATTTATTCCTTCTCACTAATGTTGTTTTTGGGCCTCAGTTTTTCCATGCAGATAAACTGAAGTCTTATTTATATTTTTGCTCTATGTGTTAGATTATTTTTTTAATTGTGTCAGGTCACAGCACTAAAAAAACACCATTCAAAACTTCCGTTTGTCATGGAATGGGTGAGAAATGGTTTGCGGTTGCCGTAATATGCAGGTCAGTTCAATAGTACTACAGATGAAAGAATTTGAGACAACAAAGGATCACATGCCATCAAACTTGAGACTCTCAGCAGAGCAGAAAGAAACAAACAAACAACAGAAAAAAACAGAATTGATTCAGCAGCTAAGCTTTATTGGCTTTGACAGGAAGCTTTGAGCCTGACAGATTGATAGTCCTGTCCATTATGACAACAGAGTATATATGGCCACTGCACAGGATCAATGGCAGACATTATGAGTGCACGTGTGTGTATGTGTGTGTGTGTGTGTGTGTGTGTGTGTGTATGTGCGCTCGTCCAGATGAATAGGGTGTGTGTGTGTGTGTGTGCGCTCGTCCAGATGAATAGCTTTGACCCTGGCCCTCTCTACTTCAGTGGAAATATGACAACTGTCACAATCTGCTGTCTAGACCCGATCTTGGCTGTGTGTATTATGGAGTGTGACTCTGGCTGTGCTGGAGGTTTCTGGATGTTAGAACAAAGAGGAGATGAATTTGACATGTTCACTGCTCTCCTCACACACAATATTCCGTTTTCTGCTGCTTCTTACTCCTTGTCATGTTTTTTTTCTTACCCTGACCTCACTGCATATCTGTCTCTCTCTCTCTCTGCATCTGCCCGTTCTGTCTGTTGTCCCAGGGCGACTGCAGAACCAGAGAGGAAGCGTTGATTTTGGGGGTGGAGCTGTGCGACAATGGCTTCATGCATCACGGTACGTTGCTTTTCTTTAACCTGGATTTTAGCTGACCTTTAAAAAAAAAAAAGTTCAGATCATGGTGTGCATAAACCGCAGAATCTCTTCACCGGGTGAATGACAGTCAGTGCTCTGGAGAAACCACACAGAGGCTGTTTGGTCTTTAGCATCCTGTTTTACAAACAACGCCCACCCTTGTTTTCGGTGCATTTGCTGCTACTCTACAGAATAAGTGTATTTTTTTTCCTGAGCCAAAGAATAGATGTAGATTTGTGTGAGTCCATGCATGTGTGTGTTGTGGTTCATTGATCTAATGCAGGGTAAATGTCTGCTTGTCGTTACTTTGAATTAAGAGTTTGGCGGATTACACAAAGTAAAAACTGATCAGTTACCATGGTTGTGTTGTGTTTATGGGAGTCAGGCTTGTTGTTAACTGCACGCCACTTTTAATACATGTTCAAATGTTACAGTACAAACTGTAGCATTAGTCATAGCGAGTCTCCTCGTATTCTCCATGATGTAACGGTGCTGAACTAGCCACAGTTCAAGCCTTACAGTACAAATTACCGGCCTGTCTTCAGACATCAAACTGCCTCAAACTTACACTACACAGCCTTCTGGGTAATCTTACAGTTAATGCTGGCAAGTATTGGGTCTGTTGATGTGGTTAATGAAACTCCTGGCAGTAGATCTGATAAAATAGGGAAATAAATAAAGAAATGTGAGAAAGAAGGGTTTTTTTAAGTCATGTTTTCTTCCTGTCATAAAATAAAATAGTTGTTTTAAGCCATTTAATATCTGTTGAAGACAGAATACTCCTGGTGCAGCAAGAAAACAATATCCCGAATGCCACCATTACTACTAAAACATATTTCTGACAAATCTGATAAAACCATCTTTATTTATTTTATGTGTTTCTGTGAATTCATATCCAACTCTTTCTGTCACTTCTCTCAGTGTTGGAAAAGAGTGAGTTCAAGGATGAGCCTTTGCTGTTCCGTTTCTTTGCTGACGAGGAGATGGAGGGTTCCAACACCAAGCACAAGCCTGTAAAACATGACTTGAAAATAGTGGAGAACGTGATCTCCAAGTCTCTCCTGGTGAGTCTCACCTGCAGCCACTCTGCGCTGACTCGTTGACCACATAGACCTCAGTCTGTCTGATAATGTGGATACTGCACAGCTCTGAGAGGAGAAGTCAACAACTCTATTTCTTATTTCAGTAGACATTCTTTTTCAAGCAAATACTGCCATACTGCTGACATCTGTGTTTACCACTTTGTGCATTTGGTGTGTGTGTTTGTGCTCCGTGAGCATGTCAGGGTCTGTTGGTTTGGGATTCTGCTGATGGGTGATGTTTTTTTAGATAAGGCCCAGTGATGGAGGCTATGGATTTACCCTGGAAGAGAGAAACAAAGTCCCCATCATCAAATCTGTGGAGAAGGGCTCACCAGCTGAGGTAAGAGGCGATTTAAAGAGTATTATGTGCATGCACACTCATAGCAAATGGAGCCACACATTTTATATGGAATTAACAGTGAGAATAGGATTTTTTTTGTTTTGTTTTCTGTAGTAGTACTTTGTATTGTCTTTGTTTCCTAAATCTGATGGATTTCAAATCTATTAGGTAACTAATTAGATTAAATGCTGCTTGTTTTGAGATAAGGAGGGCATCTGATTGGCTAACTCAGGTAAGCTTAAATAACCATTTAAAATTTGGTTGAGTTCAAAGAGTTGAGGCAGTGATGGCTTCACTGTCCTAGGAAAAAGTGATAATGTTTCTAGCTAAATCTATAGTTGTTTGTGCTTTTGCCAGTTTAATAAACTGGGGAAAGAAGCTAAGTGGCTTCTTCACACATTAATAGGAAAATCGTTGACAAAGTAAGCTTCAAGTTAGCACGTATTTATGAAAAAGATTTAGAGAAGTAAACCACCGTCTAAACCTGCTAGCAATTTGTCAATATTCTTTTATTTCATGATAAATTGGGATATAAACGGGTGTTTAGGCAGAGCTGCTCATCCATCAAATTTTCAAGTTAGGTGGTCGGATGTCGGATGAGATGAGTCCTAACTGTAATCCAAACAAGTGCATTAATGCTCCTGATTGTCTTTGCCTGAAGCACATCCTTTAAACACATCTGCTTTAATTCCACTGATTATTTCTTTAAATCAGCACCATCTCATTTAATGTACACATCTATCAGAGTAACCTCCACGTAATCCATGTGACCTCAGCTGTAACACATAATTTAAGGGTGGTTTTGTTATTCTGATGTTTCATTTTATTTCCTGTTTTGATTTAACTCTGTTCTGCTGTATTGGATTCTACAAATCTGTGATGTCTTTACAGCAGATGCACATCAGTGAGAGGAAGCCTGCTGTTGATAAAACATGGCTCCATCAACAGTCATAAACTATATAAACCTCCAACTGTTTGCTCCTCAGCTAAGCCTGATTTATGGGGATGGACATTGATGCTAGGGTTACGAGAAAATTTCGTGCAGAAACAGAGCACATTAAAAGGGCTCCATATTTTTTTGGGGTCTTCTTTGGTGTTCAGCTTTGATCTGCCGGATGAAAATGGGACACAGGGAGTTTGAAGGCGAATGCAATCTCAGTGCGCACGACCCATAATTCCTTGCAGGGCTGGAGGAGTGCTGAATGAGGCTGCAAGTTCTGGTTTGCATAGAGACTGGCATTGTGCGTGTTTGCTATTAAAAAAATTGAATGTGAAATCCATGACAGGATCAAGCTGCGTGCACGCAGATGAGAGATATCCTATAGTTTGTGCTCGGACTCATTAGGTTCAATCTTTCGTGTGATATATATATTTATGATTTTATTTAAGATGGCCGGTCTGGAAGTAGGGAAGAAGCTGTTTGCCATAAATGGAGATCTGGTGTTCCTTAGACCGTTCTCTGAAGTGGAAGCTCTCCTCAGGCAGTGTTTCAACAGCAAAGGCCCGCTCAGAGTGCTGGTCAGCACCAAACCCAGAGAGTAAGTCGGCCAACTCTGCCTGTGTGAAACCAGTATATTGTCTACATTCATCAGAGTGATGCATGGACCTTCTTTCTCTGTCGGTCTCCAGGACAGTAAAGATCCCAGACTCGGCTGATGGACTCGGTTTCCAGATCCGTGGCTTTGGTCCATCTGTGGTGCACGCTGTCGGTAGAGGTATGACATCGTCGCCTCTACTACTTAAGCCGTCTGGCTTTATCAGCACAAACCCTTCCCCTCTGTGACTGTGGCACAGCTGGCAAACAGCTGCCAAACCGGTGTGCATGACTTGAAGACAGTAAACTAAAACAATCCCCTAACTTCACTCCCCCTGCCCCACACACACACACTCACACACACACACTCCCTCAGTTCAGGGTTAGCATGTTGCTCTGACTATTAATGAATGAAATAATGGTTGTCAGTTGTTTAGATTTTTTAATTTAGTGATGATTAATCATTATAAATCATAATTAACCTGTACATTTTGAATGCCCTAAAAAATATGATATAATTATATATATAATGCAGAAGTTTTATAGTTAATTTACAGATATACCTGCAGCTCGCTATTAAAAAAATGCCAGTTTTTAGCTAGATAGCTAGCAACATGGAAAAAGGGTAAAAAACTTTCTATACAGCGCTTTACATTTGATGTTTTAATAACAAAATTGTTGCTGTATTTTTAAAGGCTATTCATATATTATTTACTTTATCAATGGCCCAAGAAATGTTTGCTGCTAACTAAACTGAACGTCTTCATGAAGTGATAACATCCAGTTCTTAACATTGGAATATAAAATATGCACAGTCTCTATTTCAGTAGCCGTCTCAACAAACAGGAGGGATATTCAGACAGACATGCACTTCCTTCTGATAGTTGTAAACCTTGACAGTCTGAGCTTCGTCCCTCACTGAGGCCCAAGTCGGCTGCAGATAAACAACATCCCCTCCTCTCATGCTCCCTCACGCTCCCACCTGAGCTGCCAAACAGGAAACAAAGTTCTAAATACAAAGAATAAAAATCCTTTGAATATGAAACTTTTTGTTTACACTGCCACCTGCACGGAATCACAGAAGGTCCTTGACCTTGACACATGGCCCCTCTCAGTTTCGCCTGTCTTTGTCTTACATCAGGCACAGTGGCAGCCGTCGCTGGCCTCCACCCGGGACAGTGCATCATCAAGGTCAACGGCATCAATGTCAGCAAAGAGAGTCACGCCAGCGTCATCGCTCATGTCACAGCCTGCAGGAAGTACAGGCGACCCTCACAGGTGAGACGGAGGCAGAGAGGTTGTGTCACACAGACATTCAAACTAATAGAGGTTCAGTGCTTCAGTGTCAACACAGTGATTCCTAAAGTTGACTGGTTATTTCAGAAAAATAAAAACTTCTTAAAATTCCTTTAATATATGAAACAAAAGTAATAGGAACTAGCAGAGGTGAGAAAAAAGTGTATGTATATATTTACATATATATGTATGCATATATTTATATATACAGTATGTGTGTATGTATATACATATACATGTGAAGATATATACACATATATGTATGTATATGTAGATATGTAATAATTATGTCTGTTTATATTAAAGTACATATATCTACGCATATATTTATATATATGTAAATATTTATATAGATAAAGCATCAAAGTATTTTCACAGTGTACGCTCAGTGGAGCGTGTGGACATGTGTATACTACAGTACTGAAATGAAATGAATTTTTAAAAAAAAAACTCCTTTAGTTTTGTTGTTGTTCCCAGTAATATAAAGGATCGACACAGCCTTCTACCGAGGACAGCTGTGGTCGTGGAGTCTTACAGCAGCCCCTGATACTCTGTGGGTGGAGGCTGTAGAAGTAGAACATCATAAAAGACCAACAGAAATGAAAGGAGCAGAGAAATGGGAAAAAAGGGCGAATGGTCTTTAACTGTGAGAAAAATACCATATATTTAGCATCACTTTACCCCCGTATCTCTGCCCCCTCCTCCTCCCCCTCCTCCTCCTCCTCCCCCTCTCCCTCTGACTCTGACTCTGTCTCTCCCTCCCCTGGGTCATTACGCAGAAATTATAGTAGTTTTTGGCTCCTCCGGCGCTGACCTCTGGCTCGCAGCGGTGAGGCTGCTGTGGGAGACTGGCAGGCAGCAGGGAGAGGTGGGAAAGGATCCGGAGGTGGCTGCGACGCAGGGTGGGTTTAAGCACTGGAGGCCGGGGGGCGTGGGGGCAGTTACGTCCATGGGAAAGTGGATGACAACAGACAAGTGTAAGAGGATAAACGGATGTCAGTCCACCTGTTGAAGGGGCTTGAAAACAGAAACCAAGATGTGTGTCTGTGTGTGTGTGTGTGTGTGTGTGTGAACTGGCGTCAACTGTCACTTTAAGTGGATTTCATCGACACTTTTGGACTAATGAAGCACCACAGGGTTTTAACACTACTGGAGATCTGGTTTACATCAATTATGGACACGTGGGAGCCACCCTCAGTGTGTGTATGTATGTGTGTGTGTGTGTGTGAGTGTGACCACAGAGCAGTAGGCAGGCACAGTGTGTAGCCTTGGCAGAAAAAAACTGCTGTGGCTTTGGGTGTGGATAGCACAGACTGATACACAGATAGACACACACACACTGCACGCTATTGTGGGTTGATGAGATTGGCATGGGTTTTGCTTTTGCGGCCGCACCGAGCACCATGTTTCCATATGTTTGTGAAACGTTTTTTTTTTCCCAGCGTACACTCTGCCAACCCAGCTGTGTCACTGTAAACCATATCTGGGCAGGATCAGCGAAACAAGCTGCTCTCTGGTCCAAACCTCAGCTTTGTACTAAACACACACACAGACACACAAACACACACAGTACAATACACTTACATCCTGCAAGACTAGTAGGATAGGAATAAGGTTTACGCCACAATAAACAGAGCGGTGTTGTTTTTCTGAGCCTAGGTGACTGAAATGGATCATATTGGTTAAATGTGTGTGAAAATGCTGCACTGAGAGGTGGCAGTGGAAACATAATACGATTTTAAACACATTTGCTGTCAATCATTTCCATACTTTTATGATGCAAAACAAGTTTCAATGAACCCAATAAAAGCCAGACATATTTTCTCTTCTCTCTCTGTGCAGCAAGATACCATTAAATGGGTGTATAACAACACGGAGAGCGCCCAGGAGGACAACCAGAGGGCCAGCCAGAAACACACCACGGAGGAGAATGGCGACGTCTTCGAGTGCAAAGTGGAAGGTGACCAGACTCGCACGTGCACACTCAACCACAGAGTTCTGCTCAAAGGTGTCTGCAGATGTAAGGCAGGCTTGTTAACAGGAACACAGCCCCGCCGCCCGCTCCAAACAAGCTCATCTGGAGAGTGTTAGTCTGTAAAAGCCGCCTCCTCGGGTTCATCAAGTGTTAATTCCCCCCCAGCGATTTATGGATCCCAACGAGAATGTAAAACAGAAAAGCAATTCCCTTCATCGCAAACAGCTCCGATTGGAATTTATTGCCATATTAAGTTATTGCTGCAGCTCAGGGCCAGTTAAGTTAATTTCCCTGGAATTGCACATCATTTGAGCCGAGGGTCTTCTATTGAAACGCACTCCAGAGTTAGTGGTGGGGGGACCTCCTATGGTGATGTGGCGACGAAAACACGTGTTCATGTTCACTTTGTGGTTGGGACAGAAATATAATCGGAAGAAAACTGATAACGATCTGTGAACACAAATCTGGTTTCATCACTCTTGTCTCTTTGCTCTTCTCTCTCGTCTCAGAGGTGATAGACAAGTTCAACACCATAGCCATCATCGATGGGAAGAAGGACCACGTGAGCCTGACTGTGGACAACGTCCACCTGGAGTACGGAGTGGTGTACGAGTACGACAGCACAGCAGGCGTCAAGTGCCAAGTCCTGGAAAAAATGGTGGAGCCGAAGGGGTTTTTCAGCCTCACCGCAAAGGTAGTGTCTGATGATTGGCTTGGATTAACTCAGAACACATGGACCGGCCTCTGGGAAAACATGTGTTTTTATGTTGTTTTAGTTTTACGGGACTGAGCGTGATGCTGGTAATTTCTGTTTAAAATTGCAGTTTTTTGTTTCGCACAAAAAAACATGAACAGCTGGTAATTTCTGTTTAAAATTGCAGTGTTTTGTTTCGCACAAAAAAACATGTCCGTACCATATTTGGCTAAGGGACATTGGACTGTCCAGTGTCTGGGTAAAAACCATTAAAATAACGTTCAATATTCCAATATTTATGTTAAAAATATTTACACTTTTGCCTGGATGTCATCAGCATAAACTTTCACAACAACATTAATCAAGATTTATTAGTCGTAGAAACAAAAAAAGGATTTTATCACCTTACAGGTGATGAATAGTGACAGTGGTTTTCATTACCTCACCACTTTTTCATCAGGTTTCATTAGGAAACCCCTTAAATATGTAAACACTTTTTTTTCCTGGTACTGTTTGGCCATTGGTAAAGAAATTAAATTGCAGTCATTACAGAATTTTAATTATACACAAAGATCCACGATCTATATTTTTGATTTCCTCGGTTTTTACGTCAGCACAGACAGTTTCCATCAACAGCCGCGCTGCAGAGGCTTGATGTAAGTTTGTAGTGACAGCTATGTTTTTGTCACTGCAGTTCCCGCTGTGTTAAGTGTTCGGTTTTGACATCCCGGCTGTGATGTTTCACAGGTTGATCATCACAGTTTTAGGATTCAGCCCAGACAAAAACACACACACACAGACACTTGATTTGAAAAATAGTGATCATAAAAAAGCACTGCCTCATACCACCAGGATCTACTCTGTACAGATTCTTCTTCCTGGAAAATTAACAGACATCATAAGTTGCGTTTACGTCCGAAACTGGTCGTCAGTTTTTGTTCCTGAAGTCTTTGAAAGCACCATGACAAATGAAACCCAGTAAAGTTCCTAAACATGAAAGCTGCTTCAGCCCATGTGATGATGAGTGGATTCCCATTTCGCCAAAGGAAAAGGACTCGTATTGTTATTATGATTATGACCATCTGCCTGAGCTGACCAAATGTTCCTCAGGGACATGTGAAATGTTTATTCTATTTAATTTTAATATCACTGACACTGTTGGGGTCCACAGCCTTCGTTTCCTGCTTCAGTCTCTTCCTGCTGCTGCTTTTTCTCCACTGACCTTTTTCCTCTCTCTCTCTCTCTCTCTCTCTCACTCTCTCACTCTGCCTCTTATTAAGACATTTTTTGGATCAATGTCTCTCTCCCTTCATTTATCTACAGTCTAATCCAGAAAGCCAGTGTTTTGCATCACTACATCATATGATTCACATTTTGATGACAAATCAAAAATCTATGAATCTAAACAGTTTACAATTGCAGGGATATCGAGTCTCCGATATGTTTATCATTTCCTTCAGCTTATTTTAATTTTTCCCCCCAAGTACAAAAATACTCTCAGTAATTTATGCTGAATTGCAGGCTACGTGACTCATTTTAGGAAAATGACCATATCAGATAACCGTCCTTTACACCATTGGCTCTTTCCGTGACCAGATCCTGGAGTCGCTGGCACGTAATGATGACACGCTGGTGCAGATGTGCAGCAGGTTGAGTTCCAGCTGTGACGTCATCCCTGAGGAGCTGCAGTTACGCTTCAGTGCCATGTGTGGTGACAGGGTGGAGCACATTAACCGTCGCATCACCAACTACAGAAAGGTAAAAATCCAGAGCTGTATACTGGTCTCTCAGTGGTTGCAGGATGCAGGAATTTTATTACAGTGGTTCTCAACATTCGGCAACATTGCACCCTTCTCACCTGCAGGGGTTATAAACAGTAAAATTACCCATTAGTTTATTTACTGTTTTTTGACAAGAAGACATTTTACCTTTAGCTATTGAGTCCAGAGGATTCTACAGACAAAAGTCTGTATGTGACATGTTTTATGTCATTATGATATAACCAAAATATTTTTCCTAAGCAGAAAAAAAAAACCTCCTAATGCAACACGAGTGTGAGTTAAAGCAGAAAAGCAGAAAAGATCAAACTCCAAATCAGAGCGGGCCTTGGATTAATTACCAGTCACTTAAAAATAGCCAAGCGCAGCCACAGCCAGGACTTGTTGCACAATTCCCTCCCGCGTTGTAACATTCCGGCTCGAACCCTGAGAGAGAAAGCGGGACAGGAAGAGATAAAAGATGGAGGAGGAGAAGACGAAGGGACAGGAGGACAGAGCACACGACACAGCATAAAGGGATTTAAGGACAGAGTAATTCTTGGACGTTGGGGTCCACAAAAGACTTGAGGTGTTGATGTGTTGTATAAAAAGGTCCAGCTCCAGGTCCATCTGGACCTTTTCAGCTGACTTTCAGCGGCAGCAGCCTCCAACTATCTGTTAAATCTAAGGTAAATGAGACGAGATGTTAATTTCACCTCCGTCGTTAACTCCAAAAGGATCCAAAAGTGTCAGGTCCAAAAATTTCAGGTCTCTCCGTCAGACTTCTGGAACCCTGCTCTGTATTATGCTAGCAGTATTTTCCTGGATGACCTGAGGAGACTAGAAACTGATCTGATGGTTTAAAGCATCTGCTTTCTAACATCCATGAAATTATGCAGGCCCCGTGACAGAGGGTTCAAGGAAAGTGCAGGCACCAAGTGATGAAGAAAAAGTTGTGTTTGTGATATTCGGCAACACGCTGCATCATGTCCAAGCTGTGTCCTTCAGGCCCTTCAGTATCATGTTGCCATCTTGATGTAGGAAAGATTCTATCTTCTTTCATTTTAGGGAGGTTTTCCTCCTTATCAGAGGTCAATATATTCCATACAAAATATACACAGAAGTTTCTGTAGTTTTAAAACAACTCCACAGAGTAGATACTGGTCAACAAAGATGGAAACAGTCCTTATTGTTGAAGTACCACATAGCCGAGTTGAAAATCAATGACCTGTGGGGGGGTAAATCAGATACTTTTTCTAAAAGCAAGTGCTTCCTCCTTTATTAGGTAAATATATGGTTTGTCTCTGTAGTAAATGTATGAGCTGAGCTCTGTCCTTTTTCAGTTTTTATTTCACAATGAATCTCATTTTCTATGAAATGATGCAAGTAACGGCACAGAGTGTGAAAGAGCTGCAGCCTGGTCTGATGGAGATGGTTTCCTTTTGATGAATTAGCTTTAAAAAATAGTGTTTTTAGTGTCTCCTGATCTTCATGGAAAAGCAGAAGAGTGTCACTATAGGACAGTATCTCTGTCCACACTTTCCTTTTTTTATAGTTTAATCTTATGTTAAAAACGTATCTCTGTCCACACTTTCCTTTTTTTTATTGTTTAATCTTATGTTAAACATAACATTAAAAATAAAAATCTCTCCTCACCCTCTGCCTCTAAAACATCAGCTTCCTTCCTTTCTGTCTTTGCCAGTTTGCTCGGGTACTGAAGAACAGAGCGTGGCCCACCTTCAAACAGGCCAAGGCCAAGGTGTCCCCCCTCCACAGCAGCGACTTCTGCCCTACTAACTGCCACATCAATGTGATGGAGGTCTCCTACCCTAAAACCACCACCTCTCTGGGCAGTGCCTTTGGTGTTCAGCTGGACAACAGGAAAAACACACCAGAAAAGGGGGGGCGCAGCAGTGCTGAACAAGGTGAGCTTGGAATGAATGACCTGGAGAGTTTTGGTCTGGACTAGTTCATCAAGTCTGGAAATGCACTGTTGACTTTACAGTATTTGATATTTCAGTTAAGCCGAGTGCCATGGTGAACGTCCAGTACACCATCACCAGCATGGCGGCTCCCTCGGGTCACAGCCTGGGCAGGACAGAAGGACACGGCCTTCGCTTCCTGCTCAGAGAAGATGACCTGCTGACCCTGGACGCGTATCAGAAACTCCTCTACAAACTCAGCACAGCTGTCACGGAGATGGAGACGCACGGCGCCCACATTCATGAGTGAGTGGCTCCACGCACGTGAACGTGTTCATGCAGTGCATACATCTGTACCTGATCGGTACTATGCATGCAGAGCTTGAAGTCATCAGTCACAAGTGCACACCCCTGTGTTATATATTTTCAAATCATTGCCATGTGAGTCGAAGTCTTGGGTTTCAATACATTTCTAGTTTGATTTACTGCAAAAAAAAACAAAAAACAAAAAACTGAATCCTGACTCTGATTGTATTCACTGTGTTTTTAAAGGGTGTGAAAACAGATTGCCTCATGTAACAGGCTTTAACTTAGACAGCTTGTCCAGTCATCCCGCTGCATCTGCTGCTTGGTTGGCATATATTTTTGGACATTACTCCAGCACCATGTGTGAATTTGTGTGTGTGCGTGTCAGAAAAAACTAAAACAGAAGGACGAGCAAAAACAGACACATCGGGTAATTTTGATGTTTTTTTTCCCCCACCATATGTCTGCTGTGAATGCTCCAAAGTAATGCTAACACTCTATTAATGCAGGGGCTTTCACACATGGTCGTCTATATGTGTGTGTCTGTGTGTGTGTGTCAGTTGAGCATTTCCTGCCAGACAGAGTCTGTTCAATTTTTACAGTTTTTTATTCTGCAGATTATGAAGAGGAAATGCTGGACTCTTTGTCCCCTCCCCATTCACCCAAACAGGAAACTGAACCTCAGGGTGGATCAGTGTGTCTGGAGCTGTAATGAAGTACAATTGACTAACAGTGTTGAATGTTCATATTCAGCAGACCTTTACATTCTGTTCCAGCACACAATGCTCACCAGTCCTTCTTGTGCAGCATCAGTGTCTGTACCTTTGCACAGACACATAATAAGAACTGGATGTTCTAGTCTCTGCTGTCCTTAAGCTGCTGTTACTTTGGATTCATTTGTCGTGGGCAGCAGGCTGTATGGCTAGTAGTAGAAGGTCATATCAAAATTTCACCACTTTAGCATCACAGCCGGCTCACCGAATCTGCTAGTTTCCTTGGCGGCTACAGCAGCGTGTGACAGTCACTAATTATCTTCTGCGTTTGTGAACTAACAAAAATGCATCTTCATTTTAAAAAAATCTACTGACCTGTGCACTAGACTTCAGGTCTGCATTTCATTTAAACAGATATATTTATGGTCTGCAATGACCTGCGACCAATGCGTTCCCAAAATAGGGGCAGGTCACCTTTGGGTGGCACAAAGCTATAGTAAGAGGGGACACAGCAAAGTGTTTAAAAAGCTGGATTAAAAAGCTGAACGGGCCACATCCGGCCCCCAGGCCTTAGTTTGCCCATGTCTGGTCTAGACATTTTTGTCTGACTCGTATCACTGCCAATCAGGACTTTAATTACTGCGTGACAGCAGTGGGGAGGAAACACTGACCTTTGAGGAAGCATTTATCTGGAAAATAACTGTCTTGCCGTGAGACAGTCTCCACGCCACCTGCGTTTGTGGGTGTGTCCAACACTCTTGAGCACACAGCCCACTCTTCCCCTTTCCCTAGCTGCCTCACTTCCTTTTTGTCCTGTCCTGTTGATTTCCAACTTTCCTCTGCACTCAGTTTTCTTCACACCCGTCTGCAGTGGTAGACGCAGACATAAATCACTCTCCATGTGTCTGGGCGTACCTGACTTTCACAGCACTTCTTCATGATGTTGTAATGATGAGCCCCAGTCTCCATATTTATACAGCTTCTCTCTGTGCTTCTTAGAACAAAACCACCCTATTTAAATGTCAAAGTCAAGAATGGAGGTCTGCAGTAAACTTGTAGCAGATTAGAAATATCCTTTGGGGTAATTTAAGAAGAGAAAACAACTGTGTGTAGGAGGACGTTACATAATTTCTTGGCTAAGTGTGGAAGAAATCCATTCCGAGGCAGCGACCTGTGGACCTGGATCAGAGACGGGGGAGTCACAGCTGTAGCTGTGTGAGGACTTGTCTTGGTGACGTGCTGCCAATCAGGGTGTCTTCCTCGTCCTGAAGCAGCCCTCACCACTTTCCATTTTAATATTGTTTCCTAATCCCCCGCACTTCATTAATATCATCAGGAGCTGCGGTTGATTTCCAGCTGCAGGGATTATTTCCTGTTTTGAACTCGGTGTCGATTAAAGCATTATGCAAATGTTGTGGCATGAAACCGCCTCACGTGGAGCTTTGTGATGCAGATCCTCTGATGTGTGTTAAAGTGGGTTAAAGAGTTTTCCAGTCAAAGATTAAGAAATCTTCCCCTCACAGTTCTGCTCTCAGTTTTTTTCTCCTCGTCTCCACTACTCTGTTAAAGACCCTTCTCTGATCCAGGCTTTGTTCTCCTCTTTTGCTCCCTCACCTAGTTTGCACCCCAAAGGCCCCAAACTGTGCTCATTTCATTTTTTGGCCAATAGCCAATCACAGAGCCCGTAGAGCTTCTCCATAGCGATGAATGCCAATCTCCTTTGGAGGTGCTTTGTGCTGGATCCTGGAGTGGACCATAATGAGGGCATCTCTGTGGTCCACTGGGGAAACTGGGCCAGTGATGAAAAGAGTGTTGGAGGATGGTCGGATCATAAAAAGCAAAAGATGTTTGAGATGTACCCGACTAACATGAGGAGGACATGCTGTTTATTTTAGTATTTGTGGCTGATATGACCAGTTCACACACCTCAGGGAGCTGCCCTCTTTATCTTTAACAGGAACAACAATCTGTAAAATTTTAATTCTAAACAAATTCATTTGTGTGAGGCCTGAGTGTCAACTGTTTGCAGTTCTTCAGTTTACACCAAAAATTTTTCACTGGATCCAATTTGGTCTCTAATTGGACCGTTCCACACCTTTAATTTGACTCCAATCACACTACATTTGTTGTTGTCTTTCTTTCTAAAATTAGAAATTTCACACACACCCACAGTTGTTTTTTTTTTTGTAAAAATAGCCTCTTATAGATAACTTTTTTTTTCGTTTTAATTTTTCACACTTTGATAACTGTATCTGCAATTTTCAAAATAAACAATACAATTTTTTTTTTTTTGTATTTGTAATTGTCAGTCAGTATAAAGTTATCAAAATAAACAATACAATTTTTTTTTTGTATGTGTAATTGTCAGTCAGTATAAAGTTGAACTGACAAACTGAAAGTGGTAACACTGCCAGACACTAAAGTGAGGCATTGTGGGTTGTATTTTGCTAGCGTGTTCCATTCATGGTCTAGTTTACTGTGGAAATCTAATTTACATGCCAAGTGTAATTTTCTCACGTTCTGTCCAATAACCATAGACTGGGCCACTTTGCGGTTGTGTCTGGACCACATGTGGCCCCCGAGCCACTTTTTGAATAGATAGGTGGTAGACCTTTTTTCTTATGGACTAACTTACCTTTTTATCTAATGCCCCAGTTTGTTATATCGTTCTGACTTTATGGTGACTGTTGAATTTGTGATGCCTCAGGTTTTTTTATTCTTTTTCTTTTTGTTCTGTCTGTGCTGAACCTTCCAACAAAAGGATCCCATTAATGCTTCTGCTTCTGCCAGACCGTGGTAACGGCTGTAAGTTACAGCTCAGTAAATAGTTAGAAAACCCTCCTCCACCTCATTTGATTGCTGTGAGTGCACTGGCTGCTACTAAGTGCTGTTTTAACTGTGATTTGATAATTGGGTGAACACAGCCACATCTCACATTATAACAGGGTGTGTGTGTGCTTTCAGTTTTATTTTCCTTCTCAATTAAAATGCACAGATTATTGGTCACATTAAAGTCGGAAAAGGCGCTGAAATTTGATAATGCTGGCCTGGTTCTTTTACATCAAAACCCTGGCGTTTTTTAACAGGGCTGTGTAAACTCGTTCTATCCACTGTAAGAGTGGCCTTCAGCAGCCCCTCCCCATATGCAGTGACACAATGGAAAATTTAAGTAGACACAAATTAAAATGGGCCTAAAAAGTAAACAGACGTTGCGTGTCAACGTTTGTGTGCCTGGGGGAACATCAAGAAACGAAAATCCAGCCCTTGCATTTATTGGAATATGTCCCTAAACGTCACCATGTGTTGCTGTAAGTGTAAAAATATCCCGGGCCGATCTCTTCCTGCTCCTCTGGTGTGCTCCTGATAGAACGCGGATCAACAGGAACAGTCAGAGAGGAGCTGATCTCTGCAGCCTGTTGACACAGCTGCTCTCCGCTCCGTGCTTTGACCTCATAATACGCTGCCGATCCGGGTGTATCTGAAGTTGTTGGTGCGGAAGTGGAGCACAAACAAGTTTTGGTTTTGTTTGGCCCAGGTTCCCTGCCGTCGGAGCTCACGCTCCACGTACTGTATAAAGAAAAATGATAGCTCGCTGAAGGAGCACGTAGCAGCTTCTTGTGGAGCATCAGTGGGATCAAAGCAGTTGTTCTAGTCCTGCTGCCTTCAGTGTTGGTCTTGGACAAATGTCATTACTGCTCTATATATTTATCTCTCTGTGGGCTCTCCTCCTCCTCCTCCTCATCCTTCCTCTCCTCTTTCTTCCTCCATCAGCATTCTGTCCTCCATCACCCACCCTCCAGCATCAGAGCTGAGGACCCCAGAGAGTTACATCTCTGCAGAGAGTGAGGGGGAGAAGGGAGAGCGAAACGGGAAGAAAGTTTGCTTCAACGTGGCTGGTGACGAGCAGGAAGACTCTGGACACGACACCATCAGTAACAGAGACTCCTACAGGTAGAATCAGTCGTCAGAAACATGCAAACTCTACGATGACCTTTTTTAATATCAGTGTTGTTGACAGTAAGATGTTCCTTCTCCCTGTGTCTCTCCTCAGTGACTGTAACAGCAACAGGAACTCCATTGCCTCCTTCACCAGCATCTGCAGCAGCCACTGCAGCTCCTACGTCCACAGCGATGACATGGACTCAGGTACACAAATACAAAATGATGTTTCCTTTTGCATTATTTTAAATTTCATAGTGTTTGCATTTCATATCGTCACCATAACCCAGTGGTTCTCAAAGTGGGGAGCGGGTCCCCCCTAAAAGGTGCTGAATGATTGCATTCATACAATGTGAAAAACTGACTGCGTTTGAAATAAAGAACAAAAGAAGGCATGGAAACACACACTTTAACTTATCTCATAATCCTAGCTAATTGCTACCTCACTAATATGTAGCACTGCTACTGTTGTAGGTAGTTTACATACTTACGGCATCATCATAAATTAGCCTAATGTTAGTGAGAATTAGCCGAAAAGTAAGATGGATGAACCAGAGGAGGACTTGTTTTTTGGGGGGAAATTTTAGCTAAAAATGACACAAACAAACAGCCAAAACTGTTGTTCAAATTGATCTGTTGCAATGATTTAAGGTTAAAAATATAGTTTTGTCATATTTCCCAAGGGGAAAAGTCAATTAAGGAACAGTGAATTTCCTCCCATGCTGCTGCTGGATAAAAACAATTTCAGGAATGAAATTTCGTGCCACATAAAACCAGCCCGGGAGTCGTGTTTGGTCACATGACTTGAATGCAAAATTTACTGTAAGCTGGGGTTTGAATCAATGATCTTATCAACAGCTATGTTAAGTTATGAAATCCACTTATTTATATGTGAGAAGATTAACAAAAACACAAAGAAAACTTAAGAAAATATAATTGCATACGTCTGGTGTTTGACGTCACGTCTCAGCTGGAATTGTCATTGACGTGAAGCCACAGCTGTGTTTCCTGTTAAATATCCTTCCCCATGGTCTCTGATGACAGCTCTGACACACACACACACACACTTCCCATTGAGGTGGAATGTTAGCTATGAGTTGTTTTTTTAATTCTTCCTAAGTGTCACAAAGTACAAAAGAACATTTTAGGTAATGGTGACAAATTTTGAACACCTGTCTGCAGGCGATGAGATGCCGTCCAGTGTGTGGCTGTCACATGATAAGCAGAAGAAACTTCACAGCTTTTTGGAGCATCTCTTTAGCCAGGTGAGAGCGTCACTAATCAATTACATGATGTAATATGTGCAGTACACTGTTTAGTATTTGCTTCTGAGGAAAATGGAAAATAGAAAATATTTTTGGATGTCTTCATTCAGAGTGAGAAAACTCTGTCTCTCTCTGCTTCCTGTCACTGGTTTTACTCTACACTTTCTACCGCTCGTTTTTTCCGGGTATTGCTTGTAGTAAAAATATATTTGCTGGGCAAACAGCAAATACAGCAGCAAATTCAGTTGCTGCTTGTGACATTTATGAGCCAACGCAACGTTTTTTCTAATCAAATAAACACCTTTGGTCACAAATCTGATGTAGTCATGATGATATGAAGGTGGGACGTGGAGATATCTGATGTTTACAGCTGTTTAGATTGTTTATAAAAAAACCCCAAAAGGCTATTTCCACTGCGGAGCAGCTGATAAGAGTTGCAGATTGAGGACTCCGGCTCTAGATAAAATCTGAGTGTTTTGTGGTAACAGGACATGACCTTAATTGCCCTCCCCTCAGGTGGACTCCGTCACTAGCATGCTGCGTGGAGCGGTGGTGGCTCGGGCCTTCGAGCAGACAAAATGTTTCACTCCTGGAAGAGGGTTACAAGGTAAGAACCAGAGCGGTGTGCTGATGCGTCGCCATCCTTGAAACGCTCCTTCCTCAGCACATTTGTTACAACCACAGAACACAACAAAGCCATTACAACACACAAACGTCTGATACAGATGTGCAGCCTCGGTTCATTTCTTTCTTTTTTTTTTTTGCTCTTCACATTCGTCCTTGGGGGCAAAAAAAAGATAAAACTGTTAAAACTTCAGAGTCCACTCAGCACAGAGAGCAAACACTGCACTTTGTGTAAAAGCTGCAGCTGCCTGCACAACAGGGACTTCGACTTCCTGTTGTGTTAACAGTGTGTGTGTGTGCACAGATGTGACGGTGGAGTCATGAGGGACGGACATTGGACGGATTGAAACACCAGTTGGAGTCTCAGACTTATCCTTACATTTTATCAGCTCTGTCTCCCTGCCCTGAGAACTGAGAATGACTCTGCAGTTCTGTTGGTTTCATTCTCAACATTCATCGAGATAAAAGGAAACCAGCGGCTCTGCCACAGTCACATTGTCCTCCTGCAGTAATCTGATGACTGGGTTTTCTCCCAGGGTTCATTTGCCTCCAGACCTCATCTTGGCCGTGGTGTTCAACAGCTGTGGCTATTGTTACACTTCTGTGTCTATTACAGGAAAGTGGAAGAAATGTTGCTGGAAAAAGGCTGAACGTAATCCTCATCATTTCCTCCGGCAAATACACACCGGTTTATAGATACACACACACTGGTCGACAGATACTGTTAAATACACTGTTTGTGCGGTGTGTGTGTGTGTATTTACTTACTAATGCTTTATGTTAAGCAGCTCAGATATGAAATATTTATTGTTTTTTTATTTTCTTGGCCCTTGAACCTAAACTACAGCTGTAGTGCTTTTTGACATAATAGCGACCCCTTCAGCTCACAGTGAGTCAGCGATTTTAGATCTGAGCCCATCAGTAACCTTCAAGGGTTAGTTTGTTAATTTTTTATTTCTCTAATTAAACCTGTTTGACTCTATAAAGTTATCAATACCTCATTCATGGTTTTCAAACTATGATACCTGTACCAATAGAGGTTCCAAACTAGAGTTTTCTTGCCTTAAAAAGGTTAATATTTTTTAATACGTATCAACTTAACTTAAAAAAATACAGTGAGTGACTTTAATGATGAGACAATGAGTTGAATGAAACAAACAGACTTGTAGCACCATTAAAAAGTTATTACATTTACATATTAAATTCAAGTTTGAATTTATCAGCTGCAGCTCAGAGGATGTTTTTATGAAGGTGTTTTTCTTGGTCTCATTATCGAAGAAATTAGAATTTCACCGACTCTAGTGTTCTTCATTATTCGTAGCTTTAAGATTCCATTTTTCATGTCAATAATGCGCTGTCGTGTTTGCATGGAAATGCTTTGTTATCTAACCATGAACACAAATAGGACAGAGTGACATTCTGATGCCACTATAATAAAAGCATCAGTGATTTAATATTTATTGCTTTTTTAAACACTAATGTGCATCAAATTAGCTTTTCCATCAAACACACTGCTGTATATCTTTATTTCTGTGACGGTGTCATGGAAGGATAGCAGTGCAGTCACATTCTGCTCATCATCATCTTCATCATCTTCATCTGTACTTCCGTGTGTGTGTTTGTCAGACTTCCAGCAGGAGATGGAGCCCAAGGTGAACTGCACTAAGAAGCTGCGTCTCCACGTCAAACAGGATCCCTGGAACCTTCCCAGCAGCGTTCACACCCTCACACAGACCATCTCCAAATATGTGGAAGGTCAGTGAGCACCTGAGTCAGCACCACTACTTCCGTACAACACACACACACACACAACCTCACACACTGCTACTTTTGTGTATCTAAGAACATAAAGCTTTCCTAAACAGTCACAGTGAACATTCATCACAGAAGATGTCTACTCCTGGCAAGTGCATTAAATTGACAAATTCCACGGCGCCCTCCTGATATATATGAGATGCTATAACTGCTGGAGTCCCAGGTCGTCCCACGTCACTAAATCCTCTGCTCTCTGGAAACCTTAAACCCAAAGGCATCATGGGAGTCATAAATTTAAACCATAGAGACGCAGCGCAGAAAATCAAACCCAGTTTTATCGGCAGGTACAGTGCATTGTTTGGCCTCTACACGTGTGGTCTTCTTTTTCATCTGCTTTTTAAATCAATCACAGCAGATCATTGAAGTGGATAGCTGAACTTCAGAATAAACATCAAAAAAGTGATGTGACTTCAAATGTACCGTGGTGGTTGTTGCCAGAAGTATTAAGTATTCCACAAAAAATATGTGTCTGTGGGGATTTTCCTAGAACGTTTCCAAGGTTTAAAGAGAAAATATCAATTTTCTTGCCATTCTCCAGGGGAAATTTCTCATTGTTTTTTTTGGTATTTCTTACTGAAATTGGTGCAGCATTTAGAATGTGGGATTAAAATTCACCATGAATAACTGCCTTTTTATAACATTAGTGGTGTGTGTGGTCCAATTTTCTTGCCTCTTAATACTAACTCGTCATCTAAATGCCACAGTCTACTGCCCCTGAGTATTGTTGTGAAAAATGTTGGAAAATATGCATCAAACCTGTTTTCTCGACAAGTAAGTTCAATGTCATCCTTAGTCACAAGGTCTCAGGCGTACGGGGAATGATGGGATATGATGAAAGCCCGAGCCGCCGAAGCTGCAGACGTTATGGTGACCCTAACTTATGATGAACATTCCTATTATCGATCTGTTGAGTCAAATCTGTTGGCATGAAGGTAAAAGAACATCCAGGCTTGTACCTTCAGGGTGTACCTAATGAAGTAGCCTGTCAGTAACTGTAGACATCTACAGACGCACTAACTGACGTCCAGAGCACGGCCACATGCCGTGACAGAATGTGAAGCTCACCGATGCAGACTAATCTGTGAATTTGTCCCATAAAAAATTCATTAACCTCTGAGCTCTGGTCACATGACACAGGCTGAGTTAATATTAATGCACTCCGTTGCTGGTCTACAGTACTTTTCTTTTTTTTTCTTTTCTCCCCATGATGACTTTTTGTCATGCAGTGCTGAATCCTGCCAGCCTCCGCTCAGCTCCGATACATCTGTAAACAAAGCAGGATTTATGTTATTATCATTTCTCTTTTGGCCGATTTTTATGATGAGGATGCCGTGTTTCTTTATTTTGGAGGAGTTACACAGGACTGTCCTAGGTTTTCAGTAAAGGTCCCACAGTTGAGGACACGTCAAGACTTCCATGTTGTATAACCACCTTGTTGGTTTGTTTCTTTTTGTTTTCAGAGGTGAAGACCCGGCTGCTGCTGGTTTTACTACAGTACACAGGTTTGTCTTGTGTTCTTTTTACTCAGCGATACAGAGGAGCATAATATCCAGTACAGTACTACTGAATATCCTGTATACTCATCCCCTAAGGTACCTTCAGGAACCAAACTTTTAATAATAAGTGTAAAATACTCAGTTTTTACTGTTATACTTTAATCTTACGACTCATTTCTTCATTTCTGTTGAGCTCATTATTAACTCAGTATATTACCAGCCTCCTTTTATGGCGACTATTTTTCCTCAGGAAATTGAGGCGGCCAATTATTTTCCGCTCGGGCACACCTGTCACTTTCTCTCATATTTTCCTCCAGTACAATATTTAACACCACACATATAAAAAAACAAAAAACCAAGACACTTTGTTACTTTACAGGGAGATCAGGCGTTGCCATGGCGCCCAGTCTGTTTCATTAACAAACTCAGACTTTTACCACTCCTCACCTAAGTTAATTATTTTTATTCACTCCCTTTTTTTAAACCTTTTATTTTAACTTTTTTTTCATTTGCCCTGGCAGACTCAGAGATCCAGCTGCGTCGGGACATGGTGTTCTGTCAGTCTCTGGTCGCTGCCGTGTGTGCGTTCACAGAACATCTGCTGGCCGTGCTCAACAAGGTTATTACTTTGGATTTAGAGCAAAACAAGCTTTAATCCTGCAAATTATTATTTAAATCATTTTGTATTTTTGTGATTATTTTGTTATTCTCTCCCCATTTAGTTCCACAATGTGAACAGGGAGGACCAGGACACCTCGGACCCGCAGGACCATCAGGACTCCCAAGAAGCCAGTCGCCAATGGTTGGAGCAGATTGCCAGCACTGGGCTGCTCCTCCACTTCCAGTCCCTGCTCTCGCCCAACCTGGTGAGCTCTATACTGAACATTCATACCCAGAAATCAGCCTCTCTGCAGACATGGTTAGCAGTTGTATTCCAGTCAGCATTTTTTTTTCATTGTTTTCCTCGTGACTAATCCATTTTATTTCATGTCATTGAAGGTTGCATCATCTTCATCGCTGTTACCTTTTTACTCATTTTCATTAGTCATTATACCGTGTCCTCACATTTGAGTTATTCCAGCACCCTGGTTAAAGATTTTCTACATTTTTTCCCTCTGCTCTTTTTCTGCCCTTTACATCATCAACCACACTGGAAAACATTTTTATTGGAATGAGGTATTTAGGCCTCTATTTCTATGTCCTGTCACTGGGAATCAGGAGAACAGGAAAGGCTATAAAAGTGTATTTAGGATAGAGGGGTGTGTGGCTAACATCAGGTCCCCAGAAAAAGAGTGTTGACGCATTTCCCTCCTCACCCTGCCAAGCTGTCTGTTTCTGTCTGTTATTCTTCTTACACACAAAACGTTTTTTCTCTAAGCATCCCTGGTTGCTAAACGAGACTGTAGTTAAAATTCAGCCTGATCGTTCTTTGGCGCTCCACGTGACACAAAGATATTCTCACTGGAAAAAGCAAATAAATTACAAATCATTTTTCCAACTTTTGAATAAATTAAAAAAAGAATTATAATTTTTTTTAGACCTGCAATAAATCCACACCCCCCATATTGGGAACCACTGTTGATTTTTTTGTCTGTTCTCTCCTTCTCCTCAGACTGACGAGCAGGCCATGTTGGAGGACACCGAGGTGGCCCTCATTGACCTAGAGAAGGTCACATTCTATTTCCGACAGTTTGAAGGAGAGCCTCTGGTGGCCAGTACGTCCTCCGACTCTTTAATCACGCAGTCGGCGTAGAAGTTTCTCTACCGCTGAGAACGTCTAATGTCTCCTGACATTTAAGAAAGGCCTGCTCTGAATCACCCCTTCTTCCCCCTTCTGCCCCACAGACATGCCCATCTCATATCAAGTCGAGGGCACGCGTCAGGCCTTGAAAGTTTGCTTCTTCCTGGAGAGTTTTTACTTCTCCCAGCTGCCTCACAGACTGAGAAACGGAGGAGGAATCAAGATTTATCCTGTGCTCTTCACTCAAGGTCTGTACTGCATGCAGTGCAGGTAAAATCCAAACACACATGATGAAGTGCATCATTAATGCATGCTCTCCTGTTCTTTATTTCGTCGGCAGCGCTGGAAAGTATGGAGGGATACTACTACAGAGACAATGTTTCAGTAGAGGAGTACCAGGCCCAGATCAACTCAGCCTCACTGGAGAAGGTCAAGCAGCACTACAAGAGACTGAGGTATGTTGGACCAGACTTTGGTTTAGTATTCAGCGGTTATTTTAGCGTCAAGTGTCAATCACAGCGACTCGACTCTCACCGCACAGCAAGCCCTCAGAGTGACTGGGCCGCGAGAAACACAGCGGTGAAGTCTGGTATGATTGGTTGCGGACAGACACAGCGGGGCAGAGCGCGATTGGATAACAGCACCCAGCGTGTTGGCAGCGCTGATTCAGTGCTTTCTTACGACAGCTGCACTCAGTTACCTCACACCCCATTGGTTTGCGGCTCACAGGACACATTCTGTGATTGGTGGATAACTTAATGAGGTGGAAAGAGAAAAATACAGCCTCAGCTTGATCTATTTACTGAGTGCATGAGTAGGTGCCAGTCCTCCAGAGTATGCTGTCCGAATGTGAGTGTTACTTCAGCAGTGCAGCTGGTAGCCATGTTGAGGCTCAAGGCAGAACCAAGAGTTAACACCCCACTGTGTCCTTTAATAAAACAGTAATAACTAACACTAAAGTATATTTCTTCATATCTTAGTCCTTACTGACCTGTTTAGTTGAACATGATGCTGACATACTGGCAGGAATTGAACAAAGACACTCAAAGATCATCTTCAACTGCTGAGTTCTCTTTTAGTTTTTTCTTTAGGCATCATCTGCCACCTAGTGGAAGAGTATTTAATTTTGTGTTTTGTGATCTCATACCAAACGAGTGAAGTTTTCCACGGTACACCTGATGATATTATGTGTCACGTCAAAGTGGTTGGGGATTCGTGCTATAGACCAGTGTTTCCCAAACTTTTTTTCTGGCGACAAATATTTTAGAAGTCCCAAACCTTCACGACCCAAGTCAATAGACATTATTCGTAAACTCCGGGCCGCAACCCAGTCTTTGGGAAACAATGCTATAGATCTGCAATACACACTACAGACCTATGGCACTCAGTAGTCTCTAAGTCTAGTCTCTAAACAGAGGTCTGACACATGTCCTAACACATTAGGAACTGTAAAAGCCTAATCCATATTGTGTACCACGGGTCGTGTACTACAGAGGTTTAACACTATAGTACAGTTGCTGTATTGGGTATTTAGTAAAGTGTCTGTTTGGCATTTGGTGTTTGAAGACACTCATTAGCTTCAGAAGAGTGACAGGTGAACATGTTTCCTCCAGCTGAACATCTGCTGCCAATTGAGTGAAAAACTAAACACAGAGCAGGGTTCAATGTGAAATGTCATCTTATTATTTAGTAACTCTCTTCTTTGGGGAACGGGGAGTTTGGAACCTTTACTGTTGACTCTGACATCTGCCGCCTCACTGACGGCTCTGCCACAACAAAGCAGCTTTCATTGTGTTTAATTTCTTGGTAGTGTTTAGTTTGATGAGAAAAAAGGGGGAGATCAAAGGCTTCTATGACTTTTCTGCAAACGTCAGTTTCCCCAAAGCACTTGATTTTAGAATCTCACTTTGTCATTTGTTCCTCGTTGCATCAGTTCTTCCCACTTTCTCCTCTAATAATTTCTGCTACATCATGAAGGACAAGTCTTAAACTGTGGATGCTAATGCTCACTGTAGTATACCATGTAATCTGTATGGATTATTATCTAAACCATGACCAGTGTTTCCTCAGTGTGCACATGTTCTATACACTTGTGTGCACTTTGACCCGTACAGGAAGAGTCCAATTGCAGTGAGAGCAGAGGGTGAGGCAGGAACTGGGAGCAGATGTGGAGTGACAGGCCGTGCAGTGGGGCTGGTGATTAAGGGAACATTAGGGCTGTGTGTAGATCAGGGCTTTTCTTAAGACACTCAAATAGAGTCAAACTGTTCACGCTTGTCACGTCATCAATCTACCTTTTAGCCAAACCTGTCCAGGCCCAGAGCTGTGGATCATTTAAATAGAGTTCTGGGGGGGAACCCCACGTACACAGTGGAGTACACACTTTTGTACTACACTAAAATACAGAAGAATCTCTGGAGATGATGTAAGAATGAGGACAGAATAGTGGAATACTAAATAATTCAGGTACTTTTTTCTGTTACTTCATCCAAACAAAAAGAAACATTTGAGACTTTCAACATTTTGATTATATACAGTCTATGATTTTAACTGGCACAACTTCTATATCTATCAAGTTATCTATTATTATGTTTTTTTGTGGGTTTTTTTATGGGTTTTTGTGGGGGAAAACAAATTTAACTGACTGTAATAGACACAGTGATTGAGGTTTAATTTTTTTTTTATATTTGATTTTAGCTAGTATTATGAATCAGCTGTAATAAAATAACAGTGAAGTCCAGGGTCTCTTAACTCTCTGGGCTCAGAGGTTCTTATCAGTTCCCTTACCAATTGGACAGGTTAATTACCAGACAACATGTAGATGCAGGCCAGTTTTTGCAGGCCAAGACAAAGCTTATATAAGAGAAGTAAAAACAAATTTTAAAAAATATGACATTAAGGTCAGATACAGTCAAAAATCTTTCTGAGAACTTTTTGACCGAGCCTGCGGGCCTCAAGTGTCCCACTTGTAAATGCAGTACAGGATTCAGAAAGATCTAAAAACAACTGTGTGTCTTTTCTGGCCAATCCGCGGTCCCCTTGTCAATGTATAATTTGGACCTTGCCTAAAAAAAGCCACATATTTGGGTCACTTCTGTTCTTTCTGACAACATCCAGCTGACACATACCAAGGCTGTGGCCATTTTGTGGCCTAGATGTCCCTGAAACAATCAAACATCCCAGTCTCATCATTAAGTATATGAACCAGATGTATTATAAGCAGATATGAGGCGAAAATGTTTCACTCCAGGAGTTCTGACATAAGTCCACATCATATTAAGTTTGTTCCAATATTTACACGACTTTACTGACCTTTCCTAATGACAAACTAATTGGTTTTGCATCACTGGTAGTAAATTCCCAACTTCTGCGTTGACACGAAGTAAAAACAAAGTAAAAACCATCAGTGTGACATTCTGAATAGTTTGTCATCCGCCCGCCGCCGCGTGTCTCTGGCCTGACCACAGGCCCAGCTGTGATGTCACTCCCGTCTCCTTCCCAGCGTTCCGACCTCAGGCACCTCGTTATCCTTGGAGCCGGTCCATGGCAGCGTTGGGTTAAACCCACGGTGTGGACCAGTGCCACAGACTGACTGACAGTGTGAAGCGGCCGAGCACACGCAACACTGAACTGCATGAACCGCCGTGCTGAGATCCCGTGGTGTTTTTCGTTAACCTTTGGTTTGGTTTTGTAGCTCCAACTGAACCTCGTGTGCATTACGGAGAAATGAGATATTGATTTGCCGGGAGACGCGGTGGTATTTTATACTGACATTTTGATGTGGAGAAATAATAAGGTTGAAAATTAATTTAGTTTTACTTGCTTAAATAGCATCAGTTTTTGAAATAGGGATGAAATCGATCGTTATTCCACTGATTTTCTGGAGGCCCCGCTCTGTTTTTCTTCTTCACTCACTCTTACCCACAAATCGTGCAGCGCGGTCCAAAACCATTGTGTCTGATGAAGTCATTTGAATATTTTGTCAAGCACAAACTCAAAAGACAAATCACAAGCACATGCTTCAGCCTTGTTGCACTCACTGGCAAACACAGATATTTTCCGAGCCATCATAAACCATCTCAGCTGGCGTGTATTTAACAGGCAGAGATATGAGAGTCTGACATGCACCAAAGTGACAGTTTTCTCATCCATAACGCTATTTTTTTTCAATTCCCTGTTGGTTCCATTCTACAAAGAGCAGCTGAACATTGTCAGTCCTAATAAGGGAAATAAAACTGACAAATTCTATGCAAGTATTGTTAAAAAGTTTTTTTTCACTCCATGTACCTTATTTCTTTGTAGCAACAATCTAAAGAAAGGAGAGGGGAAAAAAATTGAGCTCCAAAGAAAAGTGTTTTCTCCTTCAGGACGGTCTCAGCAGAGAAGGGAAGATTGAAAAGGGAATAACGACCGCAGGAGCAGATTTCAAAGATGGATAGGATTTTAGGAGAGCAATGAAGATGATGGGGTGAGGAGGAAGAGGGGGAAGATGGGGAGCCGGAGGGGAGAAGTGTGATGAGTGCAGAGTGGAGGGAGGGCAGAATAAGTCGGCAAATGTTTTATTCAAAGGGAGGGATTATTGCAGACTAGTGGCTCCATCACATTTTGGACTTACTGACAATGAGTTTGAGGAGAGAGTTGAAGAGTGGGTTAGATGAATCAGAGTGAACGATTAGAGGGAAAAAATCCTGAATCCTGTGTGTACCATCATCATATATACAACAAACTGAGTGTCTAAACAGAATAACAGTCTTTGTCATGTTTGAATTTCCATGTTGTAAATAATAAATAATAGATGTTTGTAGCTTTCTTTTATATGTGCTTAACCCAGTGGTGGAGCTAGGATTTTGTTGCCGTCAAGTGGCCACAATATTCATAGATGGGTCAAGTATTTGTCTAACATCCTTGCACACAATCCCCAGTTCCCAGACTGTGGTGCAATCTTAAGGAAAACACTGAGCAAAACAAGCTGTTTTAGGCAGAAATATCATTTCTATCCATGTAACTGGTCACAGGACTACACTGCAGCCAAACACCAGAGTCAGCCTGGATGTATAACCTTAAGTGTAGCACAAGAAGATGACATAGAAGTACACTACCCACATACTGCGGCACTCCTTAGTCATTTGTTTCTTTACTGTCACTAGTCTCTGAGCTGCAGTTTGTTTTAGGAAAAAAATGTTTGATGTTCGCTGCAGGTCAGGGTTTATGTTTCAACACAGCAGCCACTTCTGCTTTATCTGTGTTTTAAGGATTCACTCTTGGTTATAGATGAGACTACTGTACATGGGTTTAGATGATGCCAGTGACAGGAGAAATATTGTCACAGCGCCCCCTGGTTTGACTCCAAATATCTGGTGTTCTTAACCTAAAATTTTAAAACAATTGTCAGCAAAACACGCTCCACTTTTTGACATTACAATTTCCCTGCACTCAGAAACAGGTTTGCATTGTGCACCTAGATGGCAGCAGCTGCTCATATTCACAGCGTGTTCACAAGTGCAACTCTACAGCCGTGTAAATAAACGAGACATTTTGACAAGTAGTTTTTTGTAAATTGCTCCGGCTGTTCTCCAAGGACAGCCCTGCAGTACAGGCCGATGGGTGACATTCATCGGCGTCGCTAAAAGACACGAGTCCCATCAAAGACTTCAACGTCAAAACAACAACAACACAAATCAGCTCAAAAGCACAGTTATTACATACAATTCATGGCTTTTCTGGGCGTCCTCTATTGACGACTTTGAAGAATAGGCTGCTACAGAATCCTTCATCAGGTCTGATATCTATTATTTTCCTGAGCTCCTCGCTCGCCGTGTGATCGCCTCACTAATCTAAGAAGTAATTTGAGTTCATCTCTTCACCAGAGAAAAAAACAAAACCTTGATTTGTCTGTATTAAAATTGATTGTGTGTATAATTAAAATGAAAAAATTCTCCAGTTTCAGATGTGACCTAAACGCCACAGTCTGAGCGCTGACAGGAGAAGATCCTTCAGTTAGCAGGCACCGACGCTTGTTTATGTTTTATGGTGTTAAATATATAAATGCAAATCAATGTACTGATATATTTGGCTTTAAAAAAAACAACAGTGTTTGACTTGTGCTCACTGTATGCAGAGTCTGAACGTCCTATTGACATGTGAGGAGCAGAACAAAATTAAATATTCACAGTGGAACTGTTGGTTAAAACCGACTCCACCAGAGTCTTTGGCCTGATGCCAAGTACTGCATTAGACCAGTGTGTGTGTGAGAGTGTATGTGTGTAGGCATGCTAGTAGCAGTGACATTTATGCTTGGGTGGAATCATGTTGGTGCCTTGGTGATATTATTGTCTGGCGCCCCCTATCGCCAAGTATTTTAATTGTTTTTTTACAGCTTCATAGATTTAGTTTGAAGTTAGGATTAAAATAGGCACCAGATCATAGTTGTAGGGTAAGGGGTGTCTGTAGACGGTGCATTCACTGCTGTCTGTTAATAAATCTGTTGAGTCTTGGACTTTTTTGTTTGTAAAACAGCTCCACATTTGGTCCATTCACAGGCGATACATAAAATCTCACAGGGAGCTGATGCAAAACGGCTGAGGTGCTGCGTGTGGCCCAGGAGCCAAGGGTTGTAGACCCCAGACTCAGGGAATCAATAATGTATCCAGAATTCTCCACAATGCACAAAACCCTGTGTGTGTGTGTGTGTTTCTGTTGTTGTGGCGCTACAATTGCACCAAGAGCTACAAAGTTATTGCTTTCAGTTGCCCTGAATTTTTTTTAAGGAGCAGTAAATAACCAGAGGAAATGTAGAAAAATAGGACGTTTTTGAAATTGTTATTGTGACACAGGTGATTGACAGGTGGTGGATTTGGTTTGGAGCAGGTTTCTGGCTGAAAAACCTGAGAAATTTTTCATATCTTCCCATTTATTTGTCTGTGTGTCTGTTGTCTACAGCAGCGTGGATTCACATCGTCACATCTACTTCCTCAAATGAACCTGAGCTCATATCAATGAACCGCTGCTGTTTGAGTTAGTTGGTCAACATAGTCAATGACAGGAAGTCAGTGGAAGATGGAACTTTTCTTTGGTTTCACCTGACGTGGAGTTAAGTAAGGTTTAAAATAAAAGAACCAGTTACTGCATCTTTAACTCAGCTCATTTTTATTTTTAATGTTTTTTTGGACTGAGTATCCAGACAAAGTCGGACCACCTGCAGGCGTTGGAATCCATACGGAGTTGGTCTGAGTTCTGAGGTTCGGAGTCGTTGTTACTTTCTATGAGGTAACAATGTGAACTCACTCAATCATGTGGCTGATGTATGTTTGCCTTTGGGCCTTAAAGAGCCCTGAGGTGTAAACCTGAAGACTATGGTAGAAGTTTGGAGAAACAGTAGACACCCGGTGGATTCAGAGTGTGTGTGCGGTTCACTCTCAACGTCACAGCCGTTTGTTTGCACACTGTGTGTGGGCCTCAGAGGTTCATTTGTCATTCATTATAAATGTTTCTCAGGTGCGCCGGTGTATGAGCCTCTGAGAAAACATCATCACCTCAGAAGATGGAGTGGAGAGCGCGTCCCCTTTAAAACCACACATCACTACAGCTGTCTGACTCCTATTATTTAGTCATTACAGACCTTCAGGAGAAGCAGCCCGGCTCCTCCAGCTTGGTTGATAGTATATTTAGAGCCGTAGAAAACGGAGCGAGATGATTAGTGAGTATTATGACCTCGACTCTGTGAGAACAGTTGTGCTTCCGTTTCGCATAAGATGGATAAACAAACGAGCAGAGTCGGCCACTTGTGCATAAGTCAAGTTGTCCCGGACAGATTCTATTACAGGCCGGTACGATAAAGGACTGAGGAGCGGAGTAGTTAGGCCGGTACGATAAAGGACTGAGGAGCAGAGTAGTTAGACAGAAAGAAAAGAAAGAGAGAGAGAGAGAGGAGTCACTGTCGGAGCAGAGAGATACCAACGACCTGCAACACCAACAGTTTTAGCATTTCAATGTCAATACCGTTTACTTTTTAACAGCTTTCTCATGTGTTTAATCATCTTTCTGAATATTACTGCAGTACTTTGTTTTCACTCCTGCCCATAATTATAGTCACTGACCAGGATTTGCACATTCACACACACATTCACACACACACACATTATGTTTTCAGTGCAATAACCAAACTGAGGAAATCAAATATTTATAGCTTTATTAAGCCGACCATTTAGAACTAGCTGCTCCGTTAGCTCTTCCACTGATTCCTCAGCAGTCAGGGCCATTATTATACATTACATGCCTTTTATGAGAGTACTTCAGGAGTACGCGCCGCGATGCACTGTATCTCCAGCTCTATTGTTAGCTTCCCTTTGAAGTATAGAAGGCCATCTTGAACCAATTACATGAGCCGTTAGCTCCTGGTGAACCCTCAGCAGACTCTACACACAGTCGTTCAGCTCAGTGCCAGGGATCAGGGATAGGTTTCCGCTGAGAAACCTCTGACGTGCAAAGGTATCAGGTTGACAAGTCCGTCGTCTGTTTCACAGGACATAGGTGTGCTGTAAAGTTGATTTATACGCAAACGAGCTAATGTGAGAGTAACGAGCCATAGGAGGTAAAGCTCATTGGCCCTTTATTGCTGGTTTCCTGCAGTGTGACTTTGCAGGATGTTGGGAATATTGTGAGTGCGTGTGTGTGTGTGTAACGGGTGTTTGCTACAAGGACAATGAAGCAAGTTCTACTAACTTCACTGAGAACTGACTGAGAATGTAATGTCCCATCATATTTCCACTAAGTCTTCTTACTGCTGATATTATATTTGGAGTCAAGATAAACTCCTGACTCAGGGATGTGTTGGTGCCACTGTAGCTAAATAGTTTCATTAATATTGTGTCAGACTGATCTGCCCCAGACAGAGTGAATGCCCCCCAACTTTTAATCACCTAAAAGCAGAATGAAACGCCAAAAATTGACGATTCCTGCGTCTCCTGTTCTTGTTAAACCACTTCCTTCTCTCACAGTCTTTTGTTTCTGCATCATTTACCCTCTTCACCCCCCACTCCCCTATTGTTGTGACCACAGTTATTTGTACTGTAGGAGCAGACTCTGCTGCATTATTACGGCATCTCACAGGAAGTAGTGGAGCATGTGACTTTATTACGTGGTGTTTTAATATGGTGTAGTGTGACTATTTTTAGCTCGCTGCTGGATTACTTAGATTTGATGGAGTCACAGACTGCTGAGTTTGCACCAGCAACACTTCGGATGGACCCATAGCTGCACACACACATCCCTTCTGCCTTCATCAGGACACCAGCACAGTGCTACCCCCAGTGGCGGGGAAGAGCATTACTCTCTGATTGACCGACTAAATTAATTGATTAACTCGTTAATTAATGAGACAGAAGCCTTTTGGTGTGATGCCCAGGACATTCGGTGGTTTTTTGCTGAGCTGTGCCCAAGTTACTCTGCTGATCGATGGTCACGTACTGCAGCTCTGTAATGAGCCACTGGCCTAGTTTTCCCTAAAAGACAGTCAGTGCACCTGATGACCTAATGGCACATTTTTAAAAATGCCTCTTTTCTGTGTAAACCACTGGGTACTCATTACAAAAGTGAACAATAAAACTGTTTTTAAAATATCTTCTTTAGCAGTATGTCCCTACCCAGCACACCAGGTGGTGCCGTACCTCCTGCTGCAGTGCAATTATCCTGTTAAGAGTTCCTCCGTATGTGACTGTGTTCCTCCTCCCTGCAGGGCTTTCCACCTGGATCAGTCCAACATGCCGCCGAGCTCTGCACCCAAAGCTGCCCTCATCTATAAGGTAGGAGCAGCAGCAGCAGCAGCACACACACAGCAGCCCCTGCTTCATGACATCATGGAAACACAGAAGAAGCCAATCAGATCTCATTAGGCCGTAATGTGGAAGTGTTTACGAATAGAACATCTGCAGGGGCGATGACTGAATAAGATTATATCTATTCTCTATTTAGGCAGGCAGAGGCTCGGAGGAATAAGAATCACAATTACAAAACAGCTTCAGACAACAGCAGAGTGGAGACAATACAAAATGAAAGTCATGAGATGTTCAAATAAAAACTGTCTGACAGTCAAATAAAAACTGTCAACCACAGCAATATCAAGAAAATCCAATCAGTCTGTAGCCTGTTTCTTTATCTGTGTTTTACCATAAAAGTACACATTACACATTTATAAATACAAACATACTATACATATATTTATATTTATACATATTTATATTTGCATATATGTATATGTATAAATATATCTATGGTACACATTACACATTTATAAATACAAATATACTATACATATATTTATATTTATATTTGTATATATGTATATGTATAAATATATCTTACAATATATGTTTATTTGTATGTGTGATTATTTATATATATATATATTTGGCAGAATAATTCATATGGAACACTGTGATAATTTAGGGCTGTATTCCATCGTTGGAAGAAGTTAGAAGAAGGATCATTTAAATTTTTTCATAAGACGAACTGTTTTACCCAAAAATTCTGAAATACATGATCATTTCTAGTACAGTTAGAGTAGTACTCACTATACTCATACACACATATTTTCATGATATATGCTGCGATGACATCCATCCTTCTCTCCCTGTTCAGCTGATGCGTCCTCTCAATGCTCTGGAGGAGCTCTACCGCCTCATGGAGAGCTTCATAAGTTGTCGCCGCACGGCGGCCTGTCAGAACACGGCCTGTGGGGCGTCAGGAGTGGGTCTGCTCACCGTGGCCTCTGAGCTCTGCTCACGGCTGGGTGCCACACACATCGTCATGTGCAACAGCGGCGTTCACCGGTGAGTGTGTGTGTGTGTGTGGGCGATTATAGAGTACATACATCAGCCATCTCCACTTAAATTATAGCTTTCTGCTCCTCATTCTTTCTTCCTGTGACAACTCTCTGTGGTGTTTCTTTCTCCGTACGTCTCTCCGACTCTGACACGCTTCTCAGATTTGACCATTTTCTCCACTGCTCCTCCAGGGGTCTCTTCTGTTCTGCCCTGTCTCCCGACCAATCTGATTAATACTCCTCACCCCAGCTCTCTCCTGCTCTGGGGGATTATATATTAATACTGGTATCTCCGCCTTAATTAACAGCAGCATATTCTCCCTAATAGATCCCATTGTTTCTCAGACCAGGTTAAGGATATTTCAAACAGACACAGCACCGAACAAGAGCAAGGAAGACAGTTCATTTACTCTTCATTGAAGTCTATATATGGCCGCCCAATTCACCTGCAGCTGGAGCTGCTATTCATCAATGTCCGAGGACAGAAATATCCTGATCGTTTGTCACCACTGATCCCTGGTTCCACTCTTCATCTCCCTGCTCTCTGGCTGCTCTAATCCTCTCTTCTCTCTCTCTTTTTTTAACTCTGTGACACATCAACTTTCCCTATCTTTTTGTCTCAGGACCATGCCCCGTGCTCTCACCATCCCTGCCGCCTCCTTCCACACACACACTCACACATTCCTCTGGATGTGACTGATGGTTGGACAAAATGCTACGGATGAAGCAGCCCAGTTGCCGCAGCTCTAATACAGAGTTGCTGTCTGCCTACTGACTGCTGCTACTTTATTAACACACGGCTCGTGTGTCTTTACAGTCATGTACACTTTGAGCCACAACTCACCCAGACTGGCAGAGGAAAGTGTAGCCTGTCATAGCAAGTGACAGGGGATGTTTATCTAGTGTTTCTATGTGAACTGGTTCAATTCTTGATCAATTCTTTATCCTCCAAAGCCAGAGAATGTCTGCTGCAAAGTTTTTGTTTTTCATCAGTTTATTTTTAATTAATGGATCTCATCATTACTTCTCTGCCATTATTAAATTCTCATGTTAAGGTCACATGACATACTCACCAGTTCAGAACAGAGCGAGTCTTATCTCTGTTATATCTAAAATGTGTGGACAGTTAAGTACTGGCTCCTGAAAGTACAACATGGCTGCCTCTAATCCACTAATATGAATCTACACTGACCTTTGACCTCCAAGTAATAACATTCACACAGGCACTGTGAGTGATTCTTTGTTATCAATGTAGGAATCTAAACAGAAATGCTGCTTTGACTGTTAGAGGACGGTCCACTGAGATACAGTGCGGTGCATTCTGGAGATGATTGTTGAGTTCATTACTTTTATTGCATCGTGTTTATGTTAAGCAACCGCACCTCAAGGGAACGTTTGAAACTTAATCTGATTTACTCAAACTAATGGCTGCTGGCGGCAGAGTGTCCCACATGAAAACGTTCTTTTCTTTCCGTAAGGAGACTAATTCAGTAAAGTCGATGTGAATCTATACAGTCAGGGAGGGAGTTTCACCGCAGTCTCTGGGGTGGAACAGTTAAAAAAAAACAAAAAAACTCAGCCTGTATGTGTGGATGATAGTTATTATCAGAGGAAGGTCTCAGTCTGTCACTAGTGGATAACACATTCATGTTAACACTGACACTCGTCCTTGTTCCCTCTTCTTTCACCCTGAACAACAGATATCGGTGTTTTTAATCAGCAGAAAAAATACTGGCAGAGAGATATCAGAAACCTGGTCTTCTTCTGCTCAGACCGACGCTTCTCTGGGCTTCTGTGTGTGTCTATGCACTTGTGGTGTGAAATTGAAATAATTCATTAGTGATTTGACATAGTCAGCTTGAATTTGATCCACATGAAGATGCTAACAAGCGTTTAGCTTCCACTGATGCTCATTTCAGTCTCCGTATGCTGCTCTATCTGACCTTCTGTCATTAAACAAAGTCAGTGAGTGAGTGAAGATGTAAAACGTCTCCAAGGAGCACAGACATTCACTGTATATTTTGTCTTTATGAAGTATTTGCTAATCAACTAATTTAAAAGTAACTTAATGGGTAGCATTTAGTTTTTTGCTATTTCTGACCAGCTCATTACCTTTTGTCAGTCAAAAGCTGTTTTTAGGTTTCCCTTATGCTATCTGTTGGCTGGTGTCTGGTTTAGCTCAGCTTAGCTGGGCTAAGTATGGTTTGGTTGTGGTTTGTTTGTTTCCTCTGACTCGGTTTTATTCTCCTCAGCAAAAGTTTCTTGTCTTACGTTGGTTAATACATGTTCTATCTAGCTAACTTTATCTATCTTTGCTATACTTTGGCTAACCTTTGACCTTTTGTGGCCTGACAACAATCCCAGTAGCCCAGTAAATCAAAAATAGCAAGTCCTCAATTTAGTGAAATTAAATTACTACAAATAAATGAGGTCAGCTAAAACATTTTGGGGAAAATGTGGTTAATACTGAGTGACTTTGATTCATTTTTATTACCACTTATATCAAAGCATTTGTCATTGCCTGAATAATAGTGCTGAATCGTAGCGTGTTTCCTTGCCAATTAATTATAGTTCTAAGTATCACAGAAGCAGCAGTGGAGCCCGGGGTATTGTTTCACTGAAAAAGAGAAACACACATCAGTTTCCTTCTGGTTTCTACGTGTTCATGAGGAGAAGAAAAGAAAAGTACATCCATGCATCACAGTACTGCCTCATCCTATGAGGGCTAATTATGTACTGACTATAATTATGTACTGACTATAATCAGATGGAGAGGCTAAATGTGAGCTTGACCCTGTTCTTCTTCTCTGACCACCAGCTGCACCCTGAGCGTGACATTGGAGCAGGTCATCCTTCTGGCCCGGAATCACGGCCTGCCTCCTCGCTGCATCATGCAGTCCACTGATGTCATGAGGAAACAGGTATGTTCTGCTTACTAGGCATTTGTCCTGCTGCTAAAAAGTCCAAATCATGGTGTATACCAGAGGTCTCCCGTAAGAATTTTTCAAAATAAAACATTGTCAGAATCAGATAATAAATAAAACAGAAATAATTGACCCAACGACTGGTGCTGGTCCGCGGCCCAAGGTTGGGGACCACTGGTGTATACCGTCCTTTTGTGTTTGAACCCACTGCACAGATGACATGGACTCTAGGCTTCAGTTTAAGCTAAGCTACAAAAATAAACTCCGAGAGAGTAGATGTTGTTTTTAATCTTTTCATTCCTATCACACACTATAAGAATGCAATTTCAGGCTCTGTCTTCACCAAGTGTATCTACATTTGATGTCGTTCATAACCGTGAACGTCTCTGCTCTGGGGGCTGTATTAGAAACATTTTCCATTTCTCTTGGCTCCCATTTCTGCCCTGATTTTAATCTTTATAGTTATGCTTTCCCTGTAACTCATTTGGTCAAATGAGGAAATTAGAAATGAAGAACACGGATGCTGTGGTTTTCCTTGACTGTGTATCTGTTTGAGTTCTGGTGTAAGAATTCCCCTGACCCTAAAGTCCGCTGGCGTCTCAGATGCTCATCAGAAGTTTAGTGATTGGTGGTTGTTTTGCCTTCATGCTGCTGCAGCAGGGAGACGTTGGTTTCTACACACAGAGAACTGGGCTGTTGGCCAGGAGGATGAAACTGTGTGGGGTTTGACCTTCACTCTACTGTTTGTGTCTTCATATTATGACACTTCTCTCCAAAGGTGTGGTTTACATTACACATCAGTAAATAGAGTATGGACTGGTGCAGTTAGAGCAGGTGTGCAGCCCTGATTATTAACAGAATTAACACTCAAAGTGTGGGATGTGATTTAAATATCAATCACTGTTTAATGCCTACTCTTTTCTGCTAAATAATCAGACTCAGAAAAATGGCAATCAAGCTGCAATTATTCCACAGCAGCCTAGGTCTGTGTGTACACTTCCACGTCTCACACATGACCCCAGGGTCAAACCAGGCCATCATGGACCATTGGACTAAAACTGTTATTTATTTGGTCATATTTTCTACTTACAGTCTTGCGCTTCTCTAAAAATGGTCACAAATTAGTTTCAGTCTGGAGCCTTGGATATAGATATACTAACGATCATGGGATGGATTAAAGTTAAATTAATGATCCGTTGGAGATTGAAAGCCTAATGTGCTGTCGTATATTTCAGACCGCCGCCCTCGCTTCATTCATCTGTGTCAGAGTCGTAGGCTCTTCGGAGAAAAATGGAGCCCCCATCACCCCGACCCCCCCCCACCCCCACATGTGACTGCGCTGTTGAATGACACTTTAATTTCATTAGTCTTAACAGGAAAAAGAAGGATCAAGAAATAGCATTTTTAAATACCAGGAGAAAAAGAAATGGAAGAAGGAAAATAAATACTTTTATTAAAAAAAAAACAACAGAGACCAGATGTTAGCTGTACATCAGTGGCAGTGAGACAATATTAATTGACAGCAGAGTTTATCCTAATGTCAAGACTGATGAAGTACAACAACAGATGAATCAAGTCCATGTCGACTGCAGCAGGGTGCGATCTTATAGAAGCGCTGAGCGGAGCATAGTCGGGGAGCAGATGTGGCAAACATCAGCCGTCTGATCATGTGTTCTGATTGGTGATCCAGCCGCTGGGCTGAATGAATTAGGATAAGATAAGAGAGAGAGAAGAATCCTCGTCATTAGTTAAGGAGGATATGAAGACGGTGGCTGCAGCAGCAGAGGAGACACTGATTATACATGGTGGCCACAGCTAATGGAAACTGCCAGAAGAACATATTGTCAGTTATCTAAGAGGATGATTTTGAATACCAATGTTTTATTCATGTCAGTGGTCATGACACGGATGACTTTGAATCATCCTGCAAGTGTTTACGTTTCCAAGATAAACAGCACAATTGTTCTGCATTCCATAAGTTCCAGGCTTATATAAAAAAAAAGGGTTATGTTCCTGATCATCTGTGGACACCGAGTCCTGCAGAGACATCAGTAACATCTCTGTCTGGAGGAATCACATTTCTCAAACAGTCCTTGATTTTATCCTGCTCTCTGGACCTGAAAGGATCAGACAGCAGTGATTGCAGATGTCAGAGCTGAAATGGAGAGTCAGCCTCTCGGCTCTCAGCTCTCAGCTCAGGAATGTGGATGCTGATGACCTTTATGGCTGTAGTTCTACAGTAAGAGTGTGTTCTACCTGTGCGCATCACAGAGAGAAAGTCAAGTGTAAGAGCAGGTGTTTGTGCCCCTCCTCCCCTCAGCCTCCGCATGTGTGTCCGCAGAGCTGGCATCCACTGAGCAGCTAACAGACGTATTAGCAAAGAGCAGCCAGCCAGTATTAGAGTTTGTATATATACTACTTCTTCTTTAAATAAATATAAACTATATATGAGCTATAAATTCACCACATTAAAATTATATATATGTGTGTGTGTTTGTGTATTATATAGTTTATTATATTAAATACCATTTTAACCTTATTCTGCATATCTTCTTTGCAACAAATATTTGGTGCATCGCTGACACCTACTGGGCTGTCTCAGAAATGCATTATTTTTTAACATTTTTCATCAGTAATTTTTTCATTGAAGTTTAGGTGTTATAGTCCAACATAATGACAACGCCACATTAATGATAACAACACGTTACTGTTACTATTACGAACATCCTTCCTGTATTGAAATGATGTGTAAATAATGTTTGAGTGGTCTCACTGACTGCTGTAGCTGTTGCAGTATTTTAATAAAGTGTACGACTCCTCTCTTCTCGGTGCGTACATGTCCAGCCCTTGTTTATAATAGCTGCATTTCACGTAGGTCCACCACGTCTTGAATTGATGATTTGTATTTGTCTTGCAGGGAGCAAGAGTTCAGAATTCTGCCAAGAATCTGGGAGTTAGAGATCGCACACCGTCGTCTGTGCCGAGGTGAGACTGCGCTCACGTCCTCTGAGTGGGAGGAAATGTCATCGTGTGAAGTTAAAGGGCTTCAACAGGCTTTACATCTAGAAGAAGCCTCAATGCAAAACCACACACAGGCCACATTAACTGTGTGGTGAAGATGATAGATTAGTCCTTGTCGGTTTAAATCAACGTCTTCACATTATCTGTATTCAAATCATTCCATTAACAACAGAAACAATCAAATTCCACCGCCGTGGGTTTTTTTCCCCCCCACTCACCCTTTAATTTTTTTCTTTTTCCCTTTTGATGTTGAAATAAAAAAAAGCAGACTCTTGAAAACTTAATTTTTTTCTTTTTCCCTTTTGATGATATAATAATAATAATTTATTACCTGCATTATTCAGACTTAAACAAAAAAGCAAACACCGGCAAACACCTTCTGCTGACAGGCGTGTTTTGAATTTCAGACTTCACCTGAATGCACCACAAATAAGTGAATACACTTAAGCACTTCATTATGTGGCAAATAAAAATGAGAAGTCCAAGGCTGGTGTCCAACTGTTGGGACATGCCAATGCAAAAACACAACGCTCAGCAGTAATGTGTTTTTTGGACTCATACTGCATGTGTCTGTGCAGTAGTAGTACTCAGTGTATACTGTACTTACCTCTGCAGGACTGAGACCAAATGGTTCTTTTAAAAAGGAGCTCCCTGCAGCTGCAGAAAGCGGACAAAAAAAAAGTGCCATTTGGCTGTGACATATAGACTTTTGTGTGACAGGCAGAACCTTTTGAACCTCTTAGTGAAATTGACAAATACAATTAAGCCGCAGAATGATTAGTGTTAAGACAACGTGGTCGCAGAGCAGAGCTGCTGCGCTCTGAGCAGCAGGCAGTCATAATTGTCCCAGTCTAAAGAGAGAGGAGTGCATGTGTGAGTCTGTTCAGAGAACGTCTCATCGATGTGACAGTGAAAGGAAGAGAAGTATTGAAGTATTGAAAAAAAATACACAGAAAAAAGTTGAAAATACACTAAAAATAATTAAATGTGTAATACATTTATGTAGTATAGTATTTCCAGCTAAAATGTGCGATTTCTTATACGTACAGCACGCTACTCCCTTTCTGTCCTGTGGGGGTGCTATAAATCTGTTTGAATGCCCTGGTCCACGAGTAGAGTTAGTTTCATGTAATTCTATTCCAAATACCAACGACCCCTTGTATCAGAGTAGGACTGGTCAGTGATTTGTAGATAAGGATATTGTTCAGTTATTTTTGACAGAATAAATATTTAAGAAAATATTGAAATAAAATGTATTCACCTTGCAGGGCCACGGATCATAGCTTCAGGCCCCCCAATTTTGGAACCAATGACCTAAATGTTATAAAAACATACTTATCTACATAAATTAACATTAGTTTTAATTAATTGTGATTTATTTTTTGTTTGCCTTCAAAATACTAAATGCCAACTCACCCCTAATCACTTCAGTTCATTTTCATTATGTAATTAAATAAATGCCATTTCCTCCTGTTTTTTTCTGACCAGGTTGTACAAGCTGTGCCAGCCTCCTCCCCCCGACGGTGACCCATAATGCACCGCACCACAGGAACATGCTGAATACAAACTAGGGGAAACTTCCTCCCTCCACCACTGTGCTCTTAACGTCTCTCCTCACACCATGATGAAGTCAGTCCTGGTTGTTATAAGAGTCATTCCTAACTGCCTAAAGTGTAAATAGAAATGCAACAAAAAAAAAAACAAAACAACCATAAATAGTATTTTTAATACTTTATATTTTTCACCTTTGTATCGTGTATGTATTTTTTAATTCTTCTCGCTATATGAGACAGGAGGAAAATGAACAGATTTGAACAGATTTATCACAGACACAGAGTGTTGGAGTTGACCACGTCCGCTCCTGCGTTCACAGAGATGCTCGGATTTGTTGTACTTCCTCACATTTTTAGGTAAAATCAGCCGAATAACCGTGATGTAAAAGATGTATTTGAACGGTCTGTCTGCTTCCTCCTCCCTGTCTGTAAGGCGTAGCCCTGTGAATAACATCCCTCCGACATCACTTTTATTTCCTCTGTAAATATACACATTAAGGACGGCCTCGCTCTTTGTTTATTTGTTTGTTTGTTTGTTTGTTTGACGTGCATGCCTATAAATATTGTCAATCCTCTATCAGTATTAACATGCAGCAGTATTTTGTTATGGGAGTAGAGATACTATGAGACGATGTTGTGTTATTTTCTATGGACAGTACTCAGGATTACAGTGTCTCCGTCTCACTTGTTAGTGGACGTTATCACTGAGTGGGTGAATGAAGGACAGTGCTATGCAAACGACTGAGTGATAATAAACTGCAGTAGTAAAAAAAACTAGGGCTTGTTATTGTGTCAGTGGAGTCAGTTTGGACCTGGTGGCCAAGTTGTATATTGCAGCCAAATAAAAGCATTTGCATGTACAGTGGTCCCCATTGCGGGTGGTCTTTGGAGGTAACCCCCACGATTGGCAGAAAACCGCGAAGTAGAGATGTGACAGTTATTATATTATTTACGTACAGTATATATTAACCCTTTATAAAGCCTTTGGGAGGCATCGTAGGGTGTGAAAAATGGCAACAACAAAAAAAAAATTAACAAAACATTCACAAATCTCATTTACATGTACGTACAAAAAAAAAATTAACAAAACATTCACAAATCTCATTTACATGTACAGAAGGAGAGTTTGAAATCCAACTCATTTATTTTCATCACATGTCCATGCAAACAGGCAGGCGCTCTATGAACCACTGCAGTCTGTTTGATGGAGACTTGTGTCCAACACCATCTGGTTGCTAAATCCATTTCCCAGATACGAGCCTTCACTGACTGTGCAATGTTGAGTGTGAGTCCAGTTGGAGCGTCCAGCTGCCAGTCAATCACTTTGACTGAAGTCTCAGCTTTGAATTTTTCTCATTTAACTTTTTAACAGAGACTCATGTTGTTTTTCCTGTAACCCTGTCCTCGCCCACTGACAACAATAAGGTCAGTTATATGGTCAACTGTTGCTATGAAACTTCAACATGTTTTATCTGTCAGTGCTGCTGAGATTAGGTCCAGCCTCCATGTTTGGTCCAGTGAGGATTAAATCTGTTTGAAAGTGATTTTTCTTATTGACTCCAGCTCCTGACCACCAATAGTCTCTGCACGTCCTTGGAAATGACCATACGGTAGTAGAGTAAACTGTAATATCACGTCGTACTGGGATGGGCTGGGCAGGGCCGAGATGGGCTGGGCTGGGCTCAGATGGGCTGGATGATGAGTGGATAAATGGGAGTGGCCCAGTCCTCGGCAGCAGCCAGCGAGTGGAAGATTTGTAACGTGTGTCTGGAGCTGAAGTTGCTGCTGCTGTGAAGCCACACTCAGTGGAGACAGTCCCGGGCTGAGTCTCCACCATGAACCGCCTCCCCCCACTACTCCTGCTGCTGCCGCTGCTCCCGCTGCTCCTGCTGCTGCTCCTCCGCACTTGACGCATCCCGTCCGAACTCCGAGCGGCTCCGCTGCGGCTGCAGCTGCACCGAGGAGACGTTCCACACGGTTTAAGGCACCGGAGCTGCTGAAGGACGAATGACACCGGCGGATCACCCCGTGATTTCATCCCGCTGAAAGTAAGCTGCTGCCGCTGAGCCACTTGATCCATGGCGTCTCAACAACAGTCCAGGATCCAGTCCTACCTGGAGAAGAACAAGATCGGACCCTTGTTCGAGGTGAGTCCGGATCATGCACCAACACAGGAACTCCACACTCATCAGTCTGATCTTTTCTCTGCACTTGTTTAAACCGGACCAGTGTGGTCTGTTCAATGATGAAGATTTACTACAGACCAAATGAGGAAGACTCTTTTTTGTCCACACAGTTATTAATAAAAAAGTGCTGCCTTTTAGAACAAGAACAGATTTACTACAGTAAATGGTGTGTACTGTGTTCCATGGACAGTGGCATCGAGCAAGGGATTTTACTACACTACCGTCTGCAGGGTGTTGTGCAGACGGTGAGTTTGGAATTGAACCCACAACCTGGTTAAAACACAATTGTTTGTTTTACAGCGAGCCCAAACAAACACACGCGCTCTATATTTGTGCATGATAAAAAAACCTTTAGGTCATGATGTTATAGACCAGAGACAAGGGTTAGTCAGAAAGTTCCAGGACAAAGATGTTTCTCCACATATTCCTCGTTTGATGTAATTCGTTTTCTGTTTCTGTCTAAATTCCTTCTTTTTAGAATTCTAAGGAACGTCTTCGTGCTCATGGTTGCAAATTCAGTTCTCTCAGTTTTGGGGAAAGACAAATCAGATGATTCCAGCTAAAAATCTGCCGATCTTCTTCAACTTTAATCATTTTTAAAAGATTTCCATTCCAGACTGGTGAATATGTTTCTTTTGATGTTGGCTGCAGTTGAAAATGTGATCTAAAAGGCAAAACACAGCTGATTGCTTGACAGAAATATAGTATATTATTGATAAAACTTGTCAAAGCAGTTGTAGAACTGTCTAATTAGGTCCATCTAATCTGACAGCCTTTAATATTTGAACATCTGACCTGATTTTTAACCTGGTGTTTATGGATGCAGATTATGGTTCTAATGGGAAGCTGGTTATGAAAGTGTGTATTGATTTTAGTGCCAGAATATATATATATTACATATATATATTTACTAGTAGTGGTACTGCCTCTCAGTGTTAAAAAGCAGGTATTTATCATCATATCATTTTGATTTTGCGTTGCTAACTGTGTGCACCAAAGTCACCTGCATTACAACAGTACCATGTTTCTATTGGACAGTAGAGATTGTCCACTAATTTTGACTATCATCGTACTTATGATAGAAGGTACTATGTGTACCAGAGTCTGTGACTCCTGGTTGCTCCTGGTTCTTGTCCTGGGAGTGTTAGAAAAGGACTGAAGTGTGTTCGAAGAAATGCTTCAAGGAATTGATGATTGGTGTTAATGGAAACCCTTGATTTTGAAAAAATGACACAACAATATGAGACTGAGTCTTTCTCTGTTCTCATCGCATAAAGAAAGTCATGCAGAAAGGAGGTTTTATACTTAGGCCATCAGTGTGATTAAGTTGGCAGAAGGGTTGATTGATGCAGAAAAGAAATTCTCAACAGTGGTCTGTGTGTGTGTGTGTGTGTTTCTCAATGTGGTGTGTGATAATTGCTCTGCTTTGTTTGTGAAAGCGAGAAGAAAAAAAATCTCCACCTCCTGTGATCAGCCAGTGCACGTCAGGCAGCACGACTTTCTGAACTCTTTAACTCTGGTTGTTTACTCTCCCGGTTCCTGCTCTGACAGAGTGAACTGTTGATAAATCCCACTAATGTGTCAGAGCCGATCAGAGGAGGCTGAGGAAGATGAAACATGCTAGACGTTCTGTCAGGACAGCGTGTGTCGTCCCAGATGGGATCTTGAGTGTCCTTTGTTGTGACCCACTCCAGAGGAGGAAATGACAGAGTGGTCAGGGGGATGTGTCCAGAATGTCTTCGTTTGTTGGACAAGACTGTTAGCATGTAGCGTCCTGTTTGACCTTGTGATTCGACCCATTATGTTTTTACCTGTCGTGTCTAATACAGTTCAGTAAAAATGTTCCCATGATGAGGCTCAAACTGGTGGGTTGTGGCCCAGTTTAGATCAGACTACAATAACAGAACGTTTTAACAGAAACCAATATGTCATCATTCTTCTATATAAAAATGAAGAGAAAAATAGTTTAGCACATTTTCACAATATTACTGTGTTTTTGTAGGTACAAAATTAATAATGTGACTAAAGTTTGGACCGCATTGATATTGATGGAAAATTGAAAGTAGGCGACACGGTGGAGGAGTGGTTAGTGCTAAAGCCTAACAGCAAGAAGAGCCAAGGTTTGATCAGTTTCCAGTCTCCCATAAAAATAAAAACTATAAAAACACGTTTAAAACAAACATGAAATAAAAATCCACAAATTCAAATTTCTCATGATTTTCTGATGTGAATTAATGCAAAAATTCTAACATAAAAAAAATCCATCCAATTAAAACTGGTTCCTTAATAATGAGGCTCTGCTCTGGTAAAAGGCAAAACAGCAGAATCTCTGGCATCACCTGGGGAAACTGGGCTCCACCGTGACGACTGTAGACTGTAGAGAAACACACACCAGAAGTGAGAGTGTTTGCTGTCCCTTCCTCATGATTAGCCCATCAATCAGCTAATGTCTGAGGATGGTGACGTCGTCTGCCGCCGCCTGACTCATCGCTCGTTCAGTCAGTGGACGTCTGAGAAGTCAGCTGTGAGCCAGGACACACTTTTCTCTGCCTCCACTAACTACCCGTCTGTTTGTCAGTCGTGGGACCTCGTTGCTCATCCGGGGTATTTTCAGCGAGGCCTCGGAGTAACCCATGGGAGAGCATGACTTCATCCTTTGTTTACCGTTGGATTTATTGCCGTGAGCAGGATCACACAGGTGTGAGGTTTAATCACAGCGAAGACAGGAGTGTGAAAATCCCCCCGGCTTTTCAGTTTGACACCTTTAAAGCTCTCTGCTCGTCTGTCAATCTGGTTTAAAACAATTACAGCAAAAATTGGTCAAATTTCTATTGAAAGAGTGGAGCTGCAGTAGAGGGCGCTGTGCTCTGTGTTTGTGCCAAAAAGTGCTGATGTTTCAAACGCAGCACCAACATGCAATGGAGAGACAGAAACGTCAGTCAGCGCTGAGTGGTTTTTGTTTCAGCACCACGGACAGCGTATATTTCCTAACATACAGTAGATTTTAACCCAGGATTAAGACAGAAAAGTCCACAGAGGCTCAGTGGCACGTCTGACAGTCAGCTGTGTGCCCTCCCTCTGTTTGTTTTTCCTAACTCTATCTCTCTCCCTCCACCTGTCTCCCCCTTCTGCCTCACCGCCTCATTTCCCCTCCGCCTGTTTTCCCTCCACTCCTGCTCCTGTGCGCAGCTCCGGCTGCGTCTCCTTCGTGTGACAGTTGAAGCTGATTAAAGCGAAGTGCTTTAAGGTGACTTTAAAAGGTTCGCTGTGAATATACTGACTGGAGATAAAAAATGTGTGTTTTTATCAAGGGAGAGGAAAGTAACTTTCAACGCTGTAAAAAATGAAGTGTGGGCATTTCTGGGCCATTTGTATCCAATATATATATATATTTTATACTTGATGAATGGATAAACACCCCAAAGGTGTATTGCCAAAATTCTACCAAATACAAACGTTTACAGTTCATCAGCAAATGGAAAATATTTGTCTAAGCATTTTTTTTCTTTGTTTGTTTTTGTTACAACTCCACCCTTTCACCACTGGGGTAATGACAGACAGTAGGTCAAATTAAGAAAACAGACGTTTCTGCTGAGACATCAGATAAACCAGGAAATAATGCTTTACTGTCCTAGGTAAAAGTTGGATGACGAGGCCTTGTCACAGCTGTTCCTTGTACTGTTTTGTACAAAAATCATATGAAAAAAAACATATGCTCACAGGCTAAATCGTGAAGCTAGCCTCGATGAGTCTTGTCTTGATGGCACCAGGCATCGGACTGTAAAGTTAGTGTCTAATCCTGCTGTGTGTATGTGAGGTGAACCTGACAGCATTGTTAATTTAGAGCAGCGTGAGAACAGAACATACATGACTCCCTCCTGGGAACGTGTCAGTGTTCTCATGAAAGAATGACGAGGGTGCGATGCCGGCGCTGCGTTTGAAAAACCTTTGCCGTTTCAATGTTGCTTCAAAAGAAAATCCATCCGTGCGCTCGGCGGTTGTGAAGCGGCACGTCTGGGGAAACGAGGAATCCAGGAGCGAGGCAGGAATTGTTTTTTGTAATTTTCTTTTTTGATCAAATGCAGAGAGCTGTGATCTTACATCTGTTCTGCTGCACTGCTCGAATCAAAAGAAGCTCAGTCAAACTTTTGAAGGCAGTCAGACATCACCATATCCAAAAACAGTAAAAAAATGACTTAAAAAAGTTTGTCATTTTACTGACAAGAAGCATGGTGATTTAATGAAAACTGCATTCTTTACATTTTTACATATTCTTTGCATCTTTACAGTTGAACTATAAATCACCATCAGACTTAATTGTTGTCATCGTTAGTGAGAATGAAGTTCAACTTGCACTGATCTGGAATCAGCTTTAAAATGACTTCCAGTCTCACCTTTGGCTCCTTTTGTTCATTTATTTAAAGAAACTGTGCAGATTTTCTCACTACATTGTATCTGAGATATACTGTAATACAGTAGACCTGGTACTGCAGTAGCCGCTGGCTCTTTAATCCATACCTCATGAACTCTCTGGGTTTTTCACTGGGTAAACTGCACTTACTGTAATCAATTACCTGACCAGGAAACCCCACCTTCCCTCACCTCCCTCCCACTCATCCACAGGCCCCGTGTCCCCCTCCTTGTACTGCACACACACAGCTGCAGCCGTACTGTAGTATTAAAAGCTACACATTACAGCCAACAGAGAAGAATCAACTCTATCCCAGGAACACAGACACAGACTTTGATTTGCCAGAGAACTGATTGAATTCTTTTTTTTTTTTTTGCCTCCCTCTTCTGCTCTCACTAATGAAATGGTTGCTTTTCGGAGATATCCTGCTGAGTCGACAGTATCTGAATGTGATCTTAGAAACCTGAGCTGCCTTTCATCATAATTGCAGTGACTGTGCCCTGGATTATTGTCAGCTGCTTCATATCAAACACCTCCTCTTGATGGTTGAAGTTCTGCACGTGTCAGTAGTAGGTCTGTAGTAGTAAGTCAGTACTGCAGTCATTAGTACACGTACTGTTTCATATGCTTTGATCTAAAAAATACGAGAATAAAAATGTTGTTTTTTTGCTCCAAACCTGCAACAAAGAACTCCTGACAACAGCTAATGAGAGAATTTTACGACCCCTAATATTATCACTATCAATATTTAATCACATCTCCATTACCATTCAGACTGCACGGCCGCATTTACGATACAGTGTTACGCAGTATTTCTGTGTAATCAACAGAGATGCAGCGTAGCTGGAAACACTCTGCTGAGAGATAAACCGGCTGCTGAGAAAACACTTCACAGATGGCACTTTACTGTGGATCAGTATTCCAGGAACTTTATGCATTTTTAGTTTTGTCTATTTTGACAGCGCAGACCTGAACCCTCAGATATTTGTTTAATGTTTTACCGAAGATTTCAAACCTCTAATCTGTTATAAATTGTATGATTTTATACAGGGGTCAAGTAATTGTCTTTCTTCTAATTCCAAATATGTTTTTGGCCATTTTGTTGTCTTAATCTGATTAATCTTTTTTTTTTTTTACGGTTGATTTCATGATTATTAGATAAACAGATATTCCAAATTTGCAGCGTACAGACCTTAGGTTGGCGATTTTCCAAAGTACGGACTGGGGCCATGGAATGTGGCACAGCAAGAAATATTTTGGCCGCAGTACGGACATTTCTAACATTCTTTCCTTTGTTTCAGCGACAAAAGCAGTTTTGTGGGGATTTTTATAATATTTTTTACAATCTAAGGAGGACTATCCTGAGGACTATGTTCATCATTTACAAATCTGTCAAGTTTGTACCTACAGTTAAAACAAACAAAAAAGTTTGTACCTACAGTTAAAACAAACAGATGTGGCTTATAAAATGTGTAGCCAAGAAATGACCGTAAATGTTGGTTTTTATTATTGTTTTAAAGGTGTCTTTCCACATGATTTTATGTTTTAACTTTCATCCTCCATTTTTGCCTCATCAACCCCTCCTTCTCTGTCAGGTTCTTAAATGCCACATTAAAAACTTGCCATTGTCACAGTTGACATTTACACCTGAGATGTTGGGGGGGAAAAATTGAACATTTCCTTCTTCCTTCTGCAGCAGATAATAAAACAAACCCTTGTTCCTCTTGCCGTGCTCCGTCTGTCAAATCTAAGAAAATAAAAAAATAGTACTGGCAGAGCAGGGATCTTATTATATGTGGAGGTTGAACCTTAAAATGTGTCGCAGAGTTGGAAAAACTTGCAGAAAATTCCGATGTGTCGCAACAGTAAAAAATACTCAGTGGGAGTATTACTGTCATAGTTAGTGATACTAATGATACTGTGTGTTCAGAGGTTTTAATGGCTTTAATATTGGTCTGTTTAAACGCTGCAGTTTGTTCAGTCTGTACTGGTCTCGGCTCATTGGCTTTTTATGCTCCCATGTTGATGTTAATAAAAAAAACAGATGAGTGCTGAACAGAAAAGAGTCTTGGCTGTGATACAGATTTTATTAAATGGACCATGCCTGCATTAATGCATAACATTTTGGAAATTCTATTTTATTACACCTACAAATGTGCATAATGAGACGGCGGAGCTGAGCAGCAGTAAAGAAATAATGTAATCAATCACTTTTCTCCTGCAGATGGAGATAATTAGCAGCAAAAAAAGTTTGTTTTTCAAGTGGATTCAACGATATTGAAAAAAAAACTGCAGCGCGTGCTCAGGTAGTAAACGTGTGGAATCACTGTTTCTTCTACCTGGTGCAGCTGCTGTGCTTCTCCCTGCAGACCGCACTGAGGGAATACTACAGTATTTTCATCCACCTGGGGGCAGGTGGAGTCCATCCTCCTCAGCAGTGCTGTTTTAATGGGCTGGGTCTCTGGGGTCTCTGTCCTGTACCACTGAAAAGAGGTCACTTCATTCAAGTAGCACAGTCGCCCCTGCTCACTGCCTGACCTATTGATCCACTCCCTCAGGAGGAGATCTATTAGTCCGGCTGAGATTGGGTTCTGGCTGTGTTCAGTGGCTGAGTGCTGCCGGTAAAGCTGCTGTGAAATTTTGTTATTAATCCATTCAGGCAACTTTTTTTATGCCGTTACTCTTGAAAAGGTTGTGGAAAAATGTTGGATCATTTCTGTCACAAATGACCATACACACAGGTTTCCACAGCAGCGAGAAGCTCAAAGAACCAGGGAAGCAGAGGATTTGTGTGTGTTTTTTTTTCCCGTGTATTTAATTGGATGCACTGGCTTTGTTTTTGAAATCCCTGAGAGTCTTTTCTTCAGGACCATCACTCTGAGTAGTTTTTAAAAGGCTGTGGCAGCAAATGGAACGCTATGTTCTCAATGCTGAACAACAAGGAACCTCAGTGATTTCACCCACAGCTACTGCCTCTGTTTCCACGGTGTGGAAGTCCCATAGAGATTGTGTAAATTAGTTTGTCATTGCACTCTTAGTTTTTCCACCTCAGGCTGTATTTGCTTATCAAATGTGCACACACAGTTTGTTCAGTTCGTGAAGCCCCCTTTATGGGCGGAGTTTATTGTGCAGGATCTAAATCATTAATTATTAAAAACAATACTTGGTTAGATGTAAAAAAAGAAAAAGAAAAAAAACTCCAACCAATCAGAGGGCTCTGAGCTTTAGATTTTTATGTCTATTGTTGAGGTGTTTTACTACAGTATGTTGGAGTATGTTGAACTTTGAACTCAAAAAGTTTTTGGCAGATTTTTTCAACATAAACTTGATGCTAAAACTGCAAAAAAAACCATGGATTTCATTGTCAACTGTTCCTGGTGTGGAGTTATGGACAAGGCACTCGACAGGCGAAGGTCATCCACTAAGGAGAAGTGAGAGAAAGTGGAGGTGGAGGTGAGACTCGTCAGAGCGAGGCAGATGGAAAGACGAGGATGTGAAATGTAACTGTGAAGATGAAGGATAAATCCCAACACCTGGGGTCAAATGTGAGGAGGATTAAAGAGGTGACGTAGAGGTCGGAGGCAGGAGAAGGAGTGAGGGGGGAGATGAAGAATGTTAGGGAAAAAGGTGATAAAGAAGAAAGTAGTATTTTTAAAAGCAAAAAAAATCCTTTTAGTTTATTAGTACTATTTAGTATTTTTAAAAGCAGTTTTAGTTTTAATTTATTAGTACTATTCATTGTATATAATTTATTTTACATAATTGATGTTTTGTAGCTTTAACTACTTTTAACCTTTTAAGTTATAATTTCTGTGAAATGACTTTATTTACCTTCTTTCCTGACCATTTAATGGTACACAATATTAAACTGAGGTTGTGTTCAGTGAACTTCACAACAGTCAAATTACCCTGAACTGTTCGTTCACTACAAAGTATAAAATCTATACGAACTGCTGTTTGTGTTGACAGCTGTGCCTCTGTGTGAAACTGAAACTTTCGACATTCGTTCTCTCGGGAGGCGAAGAGAAGATGACAACGATTCAGCGATTTTCACATTTAGGAAACAGCGGTCGACATTTTGTAAACAGAAACAGTTTGTGTTGAGTTAAACTCAGGGATGAACCACTGAGACCCTGCTTTTGTTCTCCAGAAATATTATTTCCCCATTAAAATTTGACAACGGCCTCAAATTTTATGACTTTATAATGAAAGCTGTTCCGTCATGCATGGGTTTATAGAGCTAACCTTCATGCACACTTAGAGTAATTACAAGACAGGCAGATGAACAGGCAGCCCGAGGCCAGGAGGGTCCTCGGGGAGCAAAGGCGGAGGATATCAGTGAGATCAGACAGAGAGAGGATGTGATCAGAACAGAATGATGAGGATTTGGAGCTTGTTACTGACACTGGTGCAGCAGAGACTCCTCTGTCCGTGCAGTGAAAACACACAGTGCAGTGTCCGCAGTGAACGATAATGAAGTCGTCATGTTCAAATACAGGCCATTATTTTTGGTATGGACTTCATCAAAATAGCATTTTGCAACATTAAAGGTTCTCATTAGGCCAACAAGTTTCATTTTTGTTTACACCCGTCAAGATCTCCCGAGAGAATATCTGTGATCTTACACTGTGATGTACTGCAGTGGCCTGTGTTAAAGATGGACCCTGAAGTATGACTTTAAATATCAATGTTACCTTTGTAATAAACTGACCAAATCATACCAAATCAGTGAGCTGCAGCTTAAATTGCTGATGATCATCAGGTGATCGAGTGGAAAAAGTAGAATACAGTCATAGCCATTGGTCTGATTTCTGCTTGAATTGATTACCCATTGTTGAAAATATCTGGTGTTCGATACTTTCTGTCCCAAAAAAAGATCATCGCTCCTGAAGCCAAACATGTAGCGGTTACAAAATGGATTTGAGTCACTGCTATAGGACGGATTAAGGGAGACAGATCAGAGCGTCTCTTCCATATCTGATGAGAATCATCTGGTCAGGTGACATTGGCTCTCTCACGGTCTCTGCTGCTCTTGTCTGCTGCTTAGTCAAGGTCTGGATCTTGTCCAGGTTTCCCAGCAGTCTTCCTCTGACTGTCTGCTCATCTTCACCTGAACTGCCTCGTCACGTAGTTTTTTGTCTCCTACCGAGCAACAGAACTGACACACGGATGTCACCTTAAATACCCCGTGATATGATGCATCTGTGTGTTTGACTGGAGGATGGCGGTGACTGTAAATCAGTTACGACCAGCGGCCTCCAGCACAGGACACGGGGACACTCAGCCCTCCAGGCAACGCCGTAAGAGCTGCTGCTGCATTTAAATGATTTTACAGAAGGACACGTCATGAAGGAAATATGTCAGGTGGCATGGTCCTCTGGAACCATGGCTACTGAGGCTGTGTGTTGTGTTTATTTCTTAAACCAGTTGCAGTTACAGGAATGTTTCCTAATGTTTGAACCTACAGTGGTACTTTTTGTATTCTTTTGAACAGTGTGAAATGATACAAAAAATATTGCTGATTAGCACAATACTAATTTACTGTATGGTGGCGCCTATAGTTAAAACTAGTTTAGTTTAAAATCAAAATTTCATTAATTCACAAAAAAAAACAAACCTTTCAGATAAAGGAGATTAGTTTGAGTCATGGAGGATATTAAGGCAGGATGGATGTCGTGTGTCAGTGTTTAACTGGATATTAAGGCAGGATGGATGTCGTGTAGATGTCCCGTAGATGTCTCCCTTTGTCCTTTTGTCTACCACCCACTTCAAAACATTGTCTAATTACGCTCTTCTTCTTTTCCACATCATCTCAACTTTATTTTTGTGTGTGTGTATAAGCAGCAGAGATGCAGAGAGCATCAGTCACAGTACCATGATTGTCAGTGTGTATCCATAGGGAGTCCTTGGGAGCTTCCAAGGACACGAGTGTCTCTTGGCCGGTTGACAGCTTGTCGATTACCACTGCCAGACCCAACTGCCTATAATGTTCATTTATCTGGTTGCACCCATAGATCTCTACTGATATGAAGTTCATTTGTCAGTAACTAATTCCACCTGTTGCCCAGTCCAGACGACACTAATGCAGGGACTAAAACATCCAGCTGTTTATCCCAAACACAGAGATGTATGATTTGAAAAGTAGGTTATGTAAGCACTCTCCATTAAAAAAATAAAAACCCCAAACAGACCTTCAGACCAAACCCTAATTGTAACCAGGTGTCTAAGGTTAATTCTAAAACTAAAGATAGTCTGCCAGACTGTTTTGAACAGCTGTTTAAATTTTCCATTTCTTACCTGGTAATGTCACTGACAAGTAGCAATAGAAAAGAGAAAATACGATCAGAGGGCAGCATTACTGCAAGTGAAAACACCAAGAAACATATATTGGCTCAAAAATCTAGTAAACTAAAGCCTTTGGCTTTGGGGCACAGGACACTTGGAAACCAAACACCTGACAACTCCTTATGGTTAGGTTTAATAGAGGACGTGGTCTATCCACTGGTCCACAGCTGGTTTTTTTATTTTTGGTTTTTCCTTTCTATTATTGTTTGCTTATATAAGTCGTTCCAAGTGAATTATCTCTGTGTTGGTCCCAAAATAGTCTCACTGAAATTCCTGTTAGACGAAAACATGACACCACCAGAGTTTTTTTTTACAAACACATTATTAGCATATAAATAGAGAACATCAATAGCAGTTACCCCCTTATTTTGAAGTGTTTTATGCTCAGATTTACTGCGATTTCTTTTTTTATATATAATGTAAGGAATAGTGAAGGACCCTGATCTCAGCTTCTTTAGTCTAGGGAGTCAAACACTATGTTAGAAAGTACCATCAATGTCCTGCAGGTCGCAGCGGGTATTTTCAAGATATTTCAAAGCTGTCTTTGAATTTCAGTGCTGCCTCTACTACAAGTCCCTGCACGTCTAACTGTGCCTTTTTACCTGGAAACACCTCAACACCTACTTGACATCACATTAAAAAAGCAACATCTCTTTGTGCTGTTGAACACTTGTAAACACTGGAATAGTTCAAACTTTCATTTTATATATGTATATATATTCACTGTAGTCTGGCTGTTATTAAAACTGTTAAATGAGTCAGAAACAGTAACGGAAACGTACATTTTTCAGATTTTTCAGTTTTAACCCAAACATGGGTTGTTGACATGAAATGATTTAAGTATAAATTCAGTAAAGCGCTAATCTTTGATCGCACATCTGCCTTTTGTTAGCGATAATACAGTTGCTGTTAACACTAGGATCAGGAAAAACACAGAACAGTCGAGGCCAGCTGCCATAACACACACACACACACACACACACACAGACGGACAGTCCATACATCACTGTCAATTCCCTGCAGTCCACTAATGACTCTCCTCTGCAGTATAGTTTGCTGTAACAGTCTTAAATTCCCCAAACAGTGTTAGCTCTAATACCTATTCATGGAGCTACACACTCACAGTCACACATACACACACACACACGTAGGTAAATGCTTACAGCCAGTTTTAATTTCTTATAATTGACAGAAGGATATTTAAATTATAATAAAAATAATAATAATAAATGTCTTTATTATACAAAAGGTCTTCCCTTCGACACTGTTGTCACATTAGACAACACACAAGTAAAGATAAAATAAGAAACTCATTTCTGTACCGTTAACACAGCCAGTTGAACAGAAAGTGAGCAGTCAACTTTCAGGAGTGCTGCCTCGGAGCTGCTCTCTTGGGTCTTTGGAAACTGGATGTTTTCTGCCATTGTTATTTGACTGTTAATGAATTTCACTGTTGAGTTTTCTGCTAATTGATACCAAAGTGGAGCTCTCCTGGCTGTGGGGACTCCCTGGCGGTGTTTACTCAGACCTTTTCATTTCTTTTTAGGGTATTAGCGCTTGCTGTATTAAAATGATGCTCTTCTATAGAGAAGAGGAGGATTATCTCACTTCATTGACTTCCTGTTTGTATCCACTCTCCTGTGGTATTGAATACACCTACAGAGCCAGACTTTTAAATCTCGCAGAGATTGATTATCTCCGCTCCAGCACACTTCTCCTTGTTACAGTTGCAGCTTCCTCTAAATAGCCTCTACTCTACCCTGCTCCTGTAGGAATTGATGACCAAATTGATAACGGAGACTCCAGACCACCCCATCCCCTTCCTCATTGATCACCTCCAGACCAAGCAAGACAGTCCTGGCAAACTCCACAGAGCTCTCTCTGGCTCCGCGGCGCTGTGGGCACAGAGCTCCCCAGGTTTGTACATATGTACTGTATGTGTGAATGAGAGTGAGGCAGGTGCGAAGGTGAAGATGAAGAGCACAGATGAGTGAAGGTGAACAAATGCTAGGAGTTAGTGTCTAAATGAATGGACAGAGCAGGAAAGAGGTGTAGGCAAATAGTTGAAGGAAGTGTCAGGGTTGATGTGTGTCACACGTCTGACACAGGGAGATGACAAGAGAGGAGCTTCAGAGAGCGGGACGCTGTCTGAAAGATGAAAGGCTAAGATGGAGGTGATGGAGGCGAGGATGCTTAGATTTTCTTCAGAATGGACAAGATTAGAAGAGAGCAGATCAGAGGAAACAGCGAGATTGAACAGTTTCTTAAAGAAAGTTAGAGAAACGTAATCAGAAGTTAAACAATGATTTTCATGATGTTTATATGGTCTTGATTTCAAATGAAAATATTTTTCTGGTTGTGTCTTTGTCTCTTTCAAGAAAACAAAAACACTCGGCGAGAGTGTAGCAACTATGAGCGGCCGTGGCAGTTTCACCCAAAGAAACCCAAAAAGTCCAAGAGTGACCTGGCTGTTTCCACTCTGTCTCCTCCTTCGCCAGAATCTCAACCCTGTGAGTGTTTCTCTAATCGTGTTAGTACAGAAGAAACCACTGAAGTTATAGTTATGAATAACTTTACGTTAGACAAAAACCGCTACAGTTTTGCCAAACGGTGACGTAAAGGGAACCAGTGAATATCATAATTAAACTTGATAAACCTTTCTAGATAAAAGATAAAATAAGATGATTGTTGGCCCGTCTAAAGCAGAAATACCTAAGATGATTGTTGGCCCGTCTAAAGCATAAATACCAGTATAGATAGTGCTAAAAGATGGGGATTTTTTGGTTAAAAAAATTCAATACTTACATGTTCTTCTTAACAGTGTTTATATTATACAATATTTTTCTGCACTGGACATTGAACACTGCTCCCCATTGTATGAGATTTAGACCCTGGTTTAAAAATATTAAGTAGTAAGAGTATTTAAAGCCAATTCAGAGAACCTGAAGCTCAACATTTAACTGTTTCCATTTGCCTCCATCTGTTCTCTGTCGAGGCCGAAGAGGTTCAGCACCTGCTTTTTTTTGCATTTCTAAATGTTGTGAGAATGAGATTCTTGCTCTGCACAGTAATTTATTTCACAGAAATGTGTGCAAAGATAAAGGTTAAGATTTTTCCTGACCAAGAAAACTGACCAAAAAAAGTCAGTTTTTACATTATCTTTATTTTTGTCATTCATATTCTCAGTCTTCTGTGGTCACTTTGGTTTGTGTCCTGATTTCTGGCCTAAACTAAGATAAACTGAAAGGGTCTGCCAAATCACCCCTGAGAGTTATCCACAGTGGACCAATCTATACTGGAGCAGCGCAAAGTGATTCTCACTTTCATCAAACACTTATTCCCACACCACCTGTTGTAGCAGTTGTTTCCCAATTACATGCTCCGTTGGCTTTAATCTCCATTTTTAATTCGATAACAAATACATCTAATTACCGTTAGTCACAGTGTACAGTCCAACAGCCCCATCATCGGCCTGTAGACGACTTCATCACCAGCAGCCACTTCTGTTCTGTTTATTTTAGATGAACCGTTCCCACCGTCATGCATCAGTGCGTTGTAGATGCTGATAAAGAGGTTTTTTCAGCTGTTACTTTCAGTTTTCCTGTAAGTTATAAAGAATAAAGTACAAAATTCAAGATGGTCGGACCGGGTCAGGGCGGTGAACGGACTGAGCCAAAGACAACTTCAATATTTTAGCTCAGTCACTGCCAGAACAAGTCTATTTCAGGCTGCAGTGAGTCAGAAGTGAAAGGAAGGTAAATGTTGCACGACTTGTATGAAGTCGGCAAAATGTTGTGAGAAAAGAAGCAGTTACAAAGTTAGAAACGCTAGAAGATATAGCTCTACAAAAACGGTGTCTTTTGTTTATCTTCACTATTCCTGTCAACTATCCAGAAGAAGAAAACTGACATCTAATGTTAAAAATGATTAAATATATATGCACAGCTGAAGGGCTCATGAAAAATTCAAATCAAAGAAAAGACCCCGTGACACATTTTACCATGTGGCATGATTGACATGAACGGCCTTTCTAATGCAGAGGCTTAAGAAGTATGCTGAACAGTATTATTCCAGTTTTATTCTGTAATTATTTTGATGAAGGGTTAATGTGGTTTGACCTCACATTGACTTGTTTTGAATTTTTTAATAGAAAGTCCCACAGAGAGTTGAATTCTTAACCCCTCAGTTAAGCTGTTAAGATACGGCGGAGCCTTTTACTGCAGCAGCAGAGCAGTGGAAACAAACGAATGAAAACTTTTAATCCTCTGGTCTTTGTTTCCTCTAAGTTTATGGTTATCAAATATTTACTGCCCTCTCATTTTATGTTAATCACTTACTTTTATTAGCAGCTATTTGAGGTCGAAGAATCACTTTTAAATGCATCCTTCCGTTTGCAAGTCATCTCTCTGGACCACACGTGTCATGTAGTTCAGAAGTACACCAGTGCAGTTTGCACAATTAACAGTATTATTACTGTTATTATATTACACAGCAGAAGATAAGGGCCAGGGGGTGGAGATCTGGACCAGTGAATTGACTAAAGGTGTGAATGTGAAAACCTCATCCGTGCCTGGTGACTGCTGTGATTGGCTACGTCTCACCCTGTGACACTGAAAATGAGAGAAGATGAATGAATGGAGGTTAGAGTGTGGAGAAACTTTTCCCACAGGAATAGACTGTATTCCTGTTTCTTGTTTAGCTCGTCTGTTCAGGCGTTGACTGAGGAAACACGTACCATCAACGTCTCACTTTTCATCTTCTCTCAAACACAGCAGTGTTACAGCATGAGAACGTTGTATATACATGAAGTACAAACAACCTACCCCCCCCCCAACCACCCCTCAAAGCAATGTTGCCCCACCTTTATCAATAATGCTTGAATCCATGGGTTTATGAATAAACCATCATGTAGACTGTGTGCTGTGCTGCTCGAGGACATGGGCTGGATGTCAGTACAGTATGTGGGTCATTGCCTGCAGCAGTTTGAGGTACAGTGAGTCTGAGTGTGAATCAAAGGGACTGACAGACGCTGTCCCCTGGCCTGTGTCCAGCTGAACTCTCTGCTGGTCTGTGGATGAGACGAGTTTGATTTTTCTGTTGGTGTTTCCATTCCACTTTACGCCACTGCCAAGTACCACAAACCATTGATGAGCAGCTTAAGGGGCTCAGCTTACAGCTGACACTGCTCCTCCAGAGTACTACATTAGCATCAATAGTCTTTCTAGACTTTGTTTGTCATTTAGGAATAAAAAAAAATAACTCAGAGGGGTCTTATTTTATTCTAATACTTTATTCTAATTCCCAGTGCAACGGTCAGTGGAGTACCCATCCTGGGACTGGAGGGAGAGTCGAGACTTCGACGAGCTGAGCCACATTTTACAGGAGAGCAAGAAACTGGGCAAGGCCCTGGAGAGCCTGTCACGCAGTAAGTGGCTTCAGCACCGCAGATAAATAATGATAGTCATAAACTTATGACTATCAGGTAAAGTGTAACACAGGAGCTGCATTACAACTAATGTAAACTGCCAGCTTAAACAATCCCAGAAAACTAGTCAGTGTCCATTTCTTGGCCAGACGTGGAGGTATTCATATCCAGTGCTTCTTATTTTTGGGTATTTGGCTTTTATTTCTTCTGCTTGATCAAGTATTAAATGTGTCTTCCTCAAGAACTCTTTTGAACAGTCAAACAACCGTAGCTTTAAGTCCTATGTCTGCTAAAAGCAGTCACAAGTGGGTGGACTAGCTTGCTTGCTAACAGCAAAACAACACAGCAGCACCACTGTCTTCTTCTACTAAGGAGGGGATTTAAGGTAAAGCTGCATTTAAAGTAGTAGATGGTATCAACTTTGGTGAATCCCAGTCCTCCAGAGTAGCTTCAGTGAACTTTTACCCTCAGGCTCAAAACAGATATTGAAAGTTTGGATGAAAAGTGACAGCTTTACTCAACATAAAGGAACATAGTTCTGAAAACCTCTGCTAAATCCTGTGAGAGAAAACAGCGTCTGTCTGGGCATCATGCTGTTGAGTCTGAAGACACGTTTTTTTCTTCCCAGTGCTTTAAACTATTTTCTTCTCTCTACAGGCATCGCCATCTCAGATGAGCTTGACCAGGTACACATTAACTTCCACTGGAGTCCTTTTTATAAACACTGTCAATGAACTGCTGTGGAGACGCTTTTCACAGAGGCTGGCCTCAATCACTAAATCTAATAAAAACCATATTTCAAGACTTTCATTTGTTTGACAGAGCAGCGCAGCCACTTCTCTGATGATGAAGCGCTCTGTCATGGGAGTAAACTGTGACTGTGGCACTTCAGTAAACATGTCCTCCGTCTCCTGCTCCTCCTTTGCTGCTCCACTGTGCAGCTCACTTTGCAAAACGTATTATGTTGAGGTTTTTGTCCTTGCGTAGCCCTCACTGTTGTGTTTCCAACTCGGTTGTAGTGCAGCGGTGGTGGCACAGGCTGGAGGTGCACATGGGCGCTTGGAACTGAACTGATGACACACACACACACACGGCGTGTGTGCTCAGTGCAGTGGTTCATGTCTAACGTCCCTGGCTCTCAGCCCAGATATTTGTTATGCTTTTCTGTAGGACAGGACACAATGAATACTAAACACCTACCCAGATCACAAAGACTACAGAAGTGGAAATACTACAGTACTACACTGCTTTTAAAAAGTCTTACTTAAAAACACAGCTTGTGTAAGTGCACTGTAAATGTAGCATGACCACGTCTTCACTGATCTTCTAATGCAGTGTTTTGACATTCATTTTTGTCTTTGTTTTTTCAGAGTTTAGGAGGTTATAACCCAGTATTGCGCCCCCGGGTGGTGGGTGAGTGGGTTGGACGGGAGGAAGTGGATGCAGACCCACTTGCTGCTGAAATGCTGCTCCCTCCTGTCCCCAGGACCAAAAGTGAAGTGTGCTGGAATAGAGACAGCAGCCCTGCTGGCAGGTTGGTATTCAATAATTTGTTCATTTTCTTTTTGTAATTTCCTGGTCAAGCTTTCACTTAGCTGTGGGCCAATTTATATTATTGTGCTATACCAAATATTCTATTTTAGAAGCTTTCTGCACCGATTAATAGGCTAATGGTTTGTTTTGTTACAATCATTTAATCTTCCTCATTATCTTGAGGAACCTCACTGTTCCAGTAGTGTTTTTGAAGACATTTTTCCCCCCGTTGTAACTTATATCCCTTTCTAAGATAACATCAAATGATTGACTAAGAACCATCACCAACCCATAATTATGTTACATTTTTATCATTCCTCCATCACTTTGAACCAAAAGTATACTTTTAGTTATTTTGTCATTTATTCAACGAACCAAAAGTATACTTTTAGTTATTTTAGTTACTTACTTTTGCCGGTATTAATTTTCCTAAACGAGGAGGTGGATGATGTCAAACTTTGACTCCTGCTGCCTGAAGAACTTTGATGTAAATGGTTTTGATAATCCGTTTTCAAAGGCGTCATCAAAAACGGCTGCTGTGAGGCCACTTGCTCCAAATTTGAAATAAGGCTTCCCTCATTTCTGATGTGCTCCAGGCCAGAGGAATTTTGGTTCAATAAAAAAAACAGCCAGACTCTGCCCCTGTGATGGTATCTAATATTAAACTGATGAATAATTTCTTATCCTCTCAGTATTGTTTTTTTATGTCTTAATTTCTTCTCAGCCTGTTTCCTCTCTGTCGTCTTTGGTTTTGGTTTTGTCTGTCACGTGCACTGCTGCAGCTGCTGATGTGACTAATTAGAGGAGAACTGGGTATAAAACCATAAATCATGTGGGCATGAGCTGACATATACATAATGCTAATCTCATTAGGTTACTATATGGCTGGATTATAGGGAGAAATCTCTTGGTTGGAAGCCTGAGCTGGGAGATAGGGATGTGTGTGGGCTGATCAGCTCTGCTCTCTGTACTGTAGATTCACTGCCCTGCCAATGGAAACGTCAACCGGCTTCAACCAAGAAAATATCAAAGAGCTGTGAATTGGGTTATTGCCAAAGTGGCTCATGTGTTTGAGTTATTTAACCGAAAACGACCATTTTCAAAGACATCAGTTAAAACATTAGAAGAAACGTCACTGCTGTATGTGTGAATGTAGTCAAATTGTCAGTTGCATAATTCAGAGAAATTCAGTCAAGCACTGACATGGCATTGTTAAAAAATTGGTGACGGTTTGGTTTGATGGAAGAATGTAAGTACCCATTAATTTTATTCCTGCAAAAAAGCAGGAACATTAAAATTATGTTTAAGGAGAACGATCAAGATGAAATACACGGAATACTAAAGAACACTTTTAATGTGCATGGATGATTTGTGATTCTAACACTTAGATATTATTCAATGTCATTTAATTGGATTGAAAAATAATATTTGTTTTACCTCAAACAAACAAAACACATTCTTGTTACTCCATGCAGCAGTGCCAGGCAGAACACTTTAATTCTATTCCACTAGGTGGCAGCAGATGGCTATAAATTAAAAAAAAAAGAGATCGACGCAGAGCTGTTGAAGAAGACCTTATGCCTCTTTCTTCAATTCCTGTGATCTGATCTGCATTGTGTTATTTAATTAACCAAAGAGGACAGGGTTTTTTTACACCACGAGTGAATTGAAACTGAAGATCACTGTAGTTCATTAAATTATGTACATTCATTACTTTTATTTGACATTGGATTTTGTTTGGAAAATTATCTTAACTTGTTTGTTCATATTTATAATGTTTTTTTACACAAAAGAAAATAATTTATATTTAAATATTTTTGCCTAAAATGAGTGAGTGGAAAATTGTCTTGTTTTGGACCTTGGATTTTGAAAATCCCATCTGAGACCTTCTTCTTCTGGTGCTGGTGCACTTTCAGACTGAATCCCTCATTTTTGACCTCATTTGTCAAACCAGTCCATCTCGTCCTCTTACTTTGGTAAGTTCTCTCCCTCCCCTTCCATCCCAGCTGTCACTGAGGAACATTAAAGGAGCTGACAGGTGGTGGTGCTGGGACTACAGGCTCTGGAAGCATAAGTGCAGGGGCACATGGGAAATCAGATTTAACTGAGGCACAAGTATATTCCAGGAAATAGCGTGTTTTGACAGCCACTGTCCAGTGGAGTCTGATGTGGGACATCACTCAGGGACAGACATGAAGAACCAAACTGTGTATGGCATTTCTTTCTATTTAATTTATTTAAACACCGCACAGCCTCTGGTGTGACATTATATAAGTGACAGCAGCGAAAAATAAAGTATTGGAGAAAATGTAAATACTTTATCTTCTGTCAAAAGAAATATGAAATGTTGAATATTTTTGTTAAAGATTTAGGTTAGTCCCCCTCCCTCCTGTTTTTTTTTTTTTTACTTGCATCTTTGTTGCATTTTAATATCTGTTTTGAAAAACTTTTGCAACCACAGGGAGTCCACAGCACATTGTTAAAATTTTCTTCGGAGGCACACAGTCAGACTTTTACCATCAGTTTTCAAAGACTCACCAACTGTGAAGAAAATGTGCAAAACAAAAATATGCAGCAACACGCCGACAGCCTCAGCCGTGTCTCTATTAGCGAGACATAATTACAAAGAAATATCCATCGTCTCGTGACCCCCGCTCACTATCTGTAAATAGAAGTCATTAAAAGTCAGATTAACATCAAATTAAGGCTCTTCCCACTCTCTAATCCATGCCTTCAGATGTAGGAATATAGGGGAAATTAATTTCCCCGGATGTGGAGGTTGTTTAAAGGTCGTTCCTCACAGCTGCGTCTGTATGTTCGACTGTTGGAGATGCGGAAGAAATATTTGATCATTAAATCTGTTCACCATGTTTCAGGTTTTCGCAAATCAACACAGATGAACCAGAGCTCGCAGCAAAAACTGTGAAGCTGTCAAATACCATCTTAAAAAATGTGATGTTCAATATTGTAAATATTAGACCATGTGTTAATGATTTATATATATATATAATATATATATTTATATTACTTTCTTTTAATCATTTTAAGTCAGATAATCTTAGAGTTGTATTTTCTATGTCGTTCTATTTTGTATTTATTCATTAATAGAGCCAGCCAGTCTTAAGAGTCTTTAATTTTACTGAAACATCTGAGGATATGTTCTAATTTAAGATTTCCTCTTAGATTATAGATTATAAGATTATATGGAAAGAATTCTGTTGTAAATTTGGAAAGTGTTGTAAAAAGTCAAAATTTTATCAAACTGACCAAACCTCTTTTTTAAAGAAATTTTACAGAAATCTTGTTAATCATTTATAGAAGGTTGTAAAGCACCTGCAGTGTACTCCATCTGACTGTGTGTAATTGTCTCTAACTGCTGTGGAGCGGCTGCCAAGAGCCAGCAGCAGTTACAGACACTTCAGACACACTCGTGTGAACGGCACTGCAGCAAGTACAACATTAGTGGAGACTATGAGACAGAGCCGGACGAGAGGATGCAATTACTATCCTGAGAAAGTTGTTATTAAAGTCGTCTTCTTCCTTCTGCTCCCGCCATCCTGACTACTCTCCTGCGTTTGTCACCTTCAGCCTCAAGATGGAAACCAAGAGCAAAGGGCTGAAGGAGCAGCAGCAGCATCACAAGAAGCTCCTGGCTGCCATGTTGTCCCAGGACTCCTTTGACTCGGTCCACAGTCCAGCTCTGTCCATTACAGAGGATGAGATGGAGGACGAGGACGACGCCATGGAGCTTCTGGGTAACATCAAGTCAAATCTTCTTAATTTAATTTACACAGATGAAGAGTAGTGTTTGGTATCCGCCTCTGAACCATGCTTTCACATCAGTGTTATCACAGTTATTCACCATTGTTTTCTCATCATCTCAGAACATGAGCATTTCTCTGCTTTGGATGTAATTGATCATGTTTGTATTTCTGTTCTATTTTAAAAAATAATAATTATATCAACTAATTCTTTTGACAAACATGCACCAAAGTCAGGTCCTTATGTTGAAACATTTCATTTCTGAGGCCTTGTCAATCCTATACAGGCTCATATACAGATCTGCGTTACTCTAAATCAAGTTCCCTCCTTTTACAGTCCACATTAGTCACCATTAAAATCACAAAAACTACAATAAAATATAAAACAATATATATATATATATAGCATATATACTATATATATGTAGTTAATACAGTGTATCTTTACGATTAACTTGTAAGTTTAATGTTCTTAATGCAGAGGCACTGAAGTCACAGCGTGTGTAAGAGTAACACGACTTGTTCTTTCTGTTGAGCTCATTTTCTGTATGCAGTCATTCTTCCTGATGTAATCTCAGTTTTCCTTCATGCATAAATTCACCTTAAATTCAGGACACTGGAGGAGCATACCATTAGTAATTTATTATTAATCTTGAGGGAGTGTATGTCAAGAGCCTTTCAGTTAAAAGTAAGATTTAAACTAATCACTGTATAAAAAAAAAGCCTGAACCTGGTGCAGGTGTAATAGGTGAATTCATCTCACACATCTTGCCACTGAATAAAAAGCAGTGACTTTATGACACAGGGCAGGATAAATTAAAGTTCTGTCTGCTGCCTTAGACTTCTTGAATCTAATATTCTTGCTGAAATAACATGGTCCAATCTCCGTCTTGAGTTTAAAAGCCCTGTGTTCATAGAAATAACTGTTTGAGAGCATGTTGGAAAATTGAAAAGCACTCAGTGACAGAGGCAAAGATTTGAAGAAAAACATCCAAATGCTGATTTGACACAAGCTGATTCTCCAGATCCTGGAGTTGAAGCTTTTTAGGAGAATTTAAATTGACCAATTTTGACTTTGAACGGATGCTTTTATCTGCATGTTGACTCTGCCGTGTAGTGACAAACTGGTCCAGGTACACTCTGACTTTACAGAGTGTCTGCTGTGATTGGCTCCAGCTCCTACAGCTGACAGCAGGTAGCAGGAGGAAGAAGATGAGTTAATAGAGAGCACAGATGTACAGGAGCATCTTCTGAAAGCATTGACTGAGGTGGAGGCAGCAGCAGCGGCAGCAGCAGCAGCAGTCAGTTTGTGTCAGTTTATGTAGCTGTACTGAAGTAGACCTGAAGTAGAGTTGTAGCTGCTTAAAGAAACTTTTCCTGTTTATAAAGTCTGGCCAGATGTTCTCACTCTGAGTTTAGCTGCTTAATCTGTCGACCGGAGAATCACAGAAGAGCTTCTTTAATTTAGTGTCTCTGCTTTTTGGAGTGTATAAATATGCACTTACATGCAGATGTGCACTTCATGTTGGTGATGCTGTCACATCCTGTACTGGGAAGTGAGTCGAGTAAAATACCTGTGGCCCCACTGCTGTGGGCTGTATGATGTTGAATGGATAGTATATTTTATTTAGTTAATTTGGGGGCGAAAAATCAAACACTCATAGTGAGACCAGAATAGATTAATGTCTCGATGTCACACCAAGAACCCTTCACAGCATTCTGTTGAAGTACACGTATGGTTTGCTGTAAACCACATCGACAAGTAAACGTGGGCTCTTTACACCCTCAGCTCTTTTTGATTGGCTTGTTCCATACGACATGGTCTCTATTATATCCCTCCAGCATCTTCCATGTCTCTGTGGAGCTGCTGCTTTGTGGTGACACTCAATCAATGCACGTCCTGGCTCCTCTCTCCTCTCTCCACTCCTCTCTGCTGTCAAACAGCCAGGCCATCCTGCTTGTTAGCAGGATCATTTCATTAGGGTCAGGGAGAAGGTCGTATTTCTTCATGGATGTGAGGAAGAGAAGATCACAGGTTAGACACGCTGCATCTGAGGCTGATCCTTGTTCCTGCAGCTTCTAACAGCTGGTTGTTGTAAACACACATTATCACCTCCTAATGCGTCAAAGCAGTTATTGTTTCCCCTTTACTGTTTGATTTATTTGAAATAATAATAATAGGGTGAAAGGTTAAATTAATATAAGGAAATGTGAGCAAGCACAAAACATAAAAAAGCCACCTCTGTCCTGTAGGGGGTGAAATAAGACACAACATAGAAATATGTTTTTTAACAACTGTGGAGACAGAATTGTCAAAGGCTTATTTGAAAGACATTTTTATGTAAAAATGCCTTTTTGCAGTTTTTTAAGCATTTTCTAATTCAAAATGAAATCATTGAGCCATTTCTAGCTTCCAAATTTACCCCCCTAACACCACCACCCCATCCCAGAACTGTTAAATGCAATATAAATTCTTTCAATTCTTGCACATACCACGGTCCACCTCTTGTTGCCCACAAGAGTAGACTCAACATGCATGGTTCTGTGATTTGTTGTCCACTAAAAATTGGTGCCACTCTGGCCAAGAAAGTCCTCCGTGCTGCTGCTGTGTGAGTATTCAAACATTTTAGGATCCTTTTTTATGCTTAAATGCTTAAGTGCCCTCCAGACAAAATCTGTGCCAATGCTAATTGATTGCGTTTTGCTGAATTATAATAACCCTGCTGCTGGGTGACAGGTAAACATTTAAGAGATAATTAATTTCTCTCCCATAAAGCACATGTGGGCTATAATTACATTGGGTTGTTTTTATAATCACTCTGCTCATCAGTGAGCAGTGTAAAAGGGGAAAAAACAATAAAAAAACCCACCTGTCTTTGCTTTTCCTTGGCCTCAGCCTGGACTCAGGACAGCAGTATATGCTGTGCAGTGGTGATAAACAGGGCCATAAAGAAAGGATGCTGATGAGCTGTACACCTCTACTTGATCATAGCTATGAAACCTTAGTGTACATACCTCCTCTGGCTATTACATTACAGCACCGAGGCTTTAATTCAAGTTAAGTAATGCAGCGAGGTCACGGCTGCCTCCACATCAAGGCTCGGTCATCACGATCTTCGCAGGAGCCCAAGGACCTGACTCATCATCACCACACACTTGATTAAATTGATGCTAGCATGTAGCATGTGGTGCTTCAGTGGGCAGAGAATGATCATGTGCAGGAATCCCAGTCCTCATTCACAGAAGCCTGACCCAGAGCCAAAGACACTAAATACCAAAGAAGATTTATGGCCTTTGGCAGGCTCGATGCTATCGCAGATAGTACCTGTAAAAGAACAGCTTATTGATCCCTGAAGGTGAATGGTATCTTCTTCCCTGTAAAGGTTAAAACATATGGTCCACACTTAGTGGGATTCAATGATTTTCTCAAGGACTCTGCTGCTGCTGCTGCTGCTGCTGCTGCTGCTGTAGAAGTTTGCTGTCAGATGTGTTTAATGTTTGAAGTGATTCGAGTAAACCTTTTCAGTACGGGTTCCAGTAAATTCTGTTTGTGAAGATTTTTTTTCATTTGTAAGTCTTAACTGATCCAGAGGTTGTTAACATTGATAGAATATACTTGGTTATCACTCCGTGGTTTCCTTTCACACATCAATAGAATCACTACTTAACAGCCGTTTAGGAGTTTCTTGCATTTGCTTAGGCTGACATCAAGTGGCCAAACGGGAACACTGCAACCTTTTGCACACAGTCGGGCTTACTGTCTGTCTTACGTTGAATGAGGTGTTGCCTCATTATTACCACTGGACCTTAGATGTAACAATGGCCTTAAGTAGCCAACAAAATAAATATACACATGTAGTCGTGCAGTATGAAAACCTCATCACATGAAAACACACTCCATATGCCAGTCAGCTGTATCATACAGTTTGAGCTCATAGTTTGAACTCAGCCTTCAATTCAAATTTTATACTGAATTGTCATATAAAAGCAATGAAATTTATTCCAAAAATAGGTTAAAAAATTGTTGAAATAAAGTTCAATGGTGTCTAAAAGATTTCTAGAAGTGATTTAAAGTCTAAAACAACCCTTAAGTTAGCCCTAAGTACGTAGCAATACTTTCATGTGTACAGACAGCAGACCGTCCTGGCAGAGGTTGATAAGAAGTTTAATGTTAGTCCTGTGTTTGACAACCGCAGCCTCAGAGAGAGTAAGCTGCGTGAAAAAGCTGGTTAAAAAAACAAAGAGAAAGACAGAAACTAATCCCTGTTTTCATGTTGAGTCTCTCTATGCCAGCACCTGGATAATGAGCTTAGAAAGAAAAGAAGATTCTCTTAGAGCGGATTATAACACTGCTAGCCAGATTTCCCAGATTGAGTACAGCATTAAAATCTGAAGACGTGGCTTTAGGATGATTTGTTCCACAAGGGAAAATAAAATAAACTTGGGGATTAAATTTTATTGATTCCTTAAATGCTCGCAGGAACGGCCCTGTGTGTTTTCCTCGTTCTTTTCATTAGTTCAGTACTTAATATTTACCACAGTCCAAACCAGACTGAAAACGAATATGACTCACATGCTCTTGTAAACCACGGAAAATATCGGGATTTTAGCTTTTGCTAGGCCCCGTGACCGCAGTTTAATAGTGATCTGTTCAGAGTTCAGTGTGTGGGGAGAAACACCCTGTTTTTGGCCTTGCACTGTTAGTTTATGGTACGTTAATGAGAGACGTTAGCCAGTTCCTTGCTGCGCTCGTCATATTTGGTGGAAGAATTCCACTTTTGAATTGTGAAAATCTGCTTTAATGTTGTTTCATATGGTTTAAATTCTGTTATAAAATAAAACTCTATTAAAACCGATGTACTTGTACTTGTACCAGTCTTCAAAAGTACATGTCGTACATGGTGCTGCAAAGCAGCATGAACTCTGGCCTTTTTATAACCTCACAAAAGTCTATTGAACCTTAAGGTGTTTATTTTCATTGGATTTTTAAGAATACACAGCAGTATAACAGAGTAATTCATTTGTGTATAAAATACCTTTGAAATACTGTACATGAGTACATTCAACCTAATCCATGCTGGTGACAAGCTAAAAGAAGCAAAAATATGTAGAAATTAATTTGATGAATATTATACTAAAATTAGTAAGACCAAAGTGGACAGTGAAATACTGTTTGGACATGTTTGCCCCAAAACATGAGCTAAACAAAAGCTAAAAAAGTATTGTGAACCTTTGGGAAGGTGGTTGTAGTGTGTACACACATTCCCTCCCATTGATCCACAGTCTGTCAGTAGTACAGGACATCAGTTGTACACACATTCCCTCCCATTGATCCATCCTCAGTAGTACAGGACATCAGCCCACTCTGGGCTCTTCCTGAGACTAGAACAGGACATGAGTGTACATCCACTCTCTCCCACTGATTCACAGTGACAGTAAATGGACAGGATGAGGGTCTGATGAAGCTCCGTCTCATGAAGCTCCGTCTGATCTCCGAGACACAATGAATGAAGCAGTGTCTTGGAGGATGACTAACAATGTCTGTGTACGGCTGCTTTTGTTAACAGGACATTTTCTTTTTGTTTCTGATCCTGTTCTGATGAACAACACAAAGGTAGTTTTACGGCCAGAGCAGGAGAATGAACGGGAGCCAAACGTTTTCTTCCCACGACCTTCACTTTTTGTAATATCCTTGAGTTGAACTTTTAACTTCTCTTCTGATAAGTTTTTAACTTCCCAATCCACACAGGCCTATCACTTGTACCACATATCGTAAATATCCAAGTCTCTGTATTGGCTCTTATTGTTGCTGCAGATTGTCTGTGAACATCAATAATCATCGCTTCCTAAATCCCTGAAGTATTTTTGGCATTTCCTGTGAGAAAGGTCAATTATTTGAAAACCAGATCGTTGGACTCAATCATTACGACAATAAAATGTATACTGGTGAGTACAGTAAACCAGGGCTGAGAACATTTTAAGTATTGTACCATTGTTTACATTTTACAGGGAAGTTATTCCCGTTGCACTGTAACGCGGACAAACACTGGCACTGATTCAGTTTTCTGGCTCCAGTTCTGTTGGAAAGCCTGTTTCTCTCAGCACTTGAGTTCCTTCCTCATCAGCTGCAGGCATCGCTGAAAGTTTTTTGTACTGATTTCAAGTTCATGCTGAAATTCAAGAGACCTTGAACTTCCTGGGGCCTTAGGCCCCAGTGTTTCCTCTGCAACCTGACATAAAAAAAGATGTTTTGTTTTTCACTAGAAGCCAGGATTTCAGCTTAAGTCGTTTATTTTGAAAGGACTATCAGATTGTAACAGTAGACACAAACAGATGAACTTGCCTCAACTTTTACCCTAATACACCTTTGAAGCCAAGTACTGATGGATGCAATGTTGAGACAGACCAAATAATGACATCCAGACAGAAATTGGCTTTTATGGTGTTCATTTTCCTTTATAACACACAGTATAGTGAGGAGACAGTTATCAGCCAGTCTCAGTGTGTTATGGTTGGCAGATTTGTACTGTTAGGTACTAACAGTTTGGCTGTTGCAGACTTTTAAACCTTGTGATTTTACAAGACTGGAGACCTGCCATAATCACTGAAGTAAAGCAAAATGCACAATCTTGTGCAAGTATGAACTTGATGCACCAGTGACTTAGTGTGACACAGGTCGACTACACTGGGCTGCTGCTCTGAACAAAGTTTAGACTATGAACTATGAGCACCTGAAAAGTAAAAGTTTTTGAGCAAAAGCATGAATACATAGAGTGATTTTTTTTAACAATTGTACATTTTCAACATGTAAGTGAGTATCACGAATCCTCTGAAACAGCGATTCCCACCCTCTAGGATTTCACTTATTTGGTCGATTATTTATTTACTGCAAAAAAGGTGTCTTTGTTATTTTCGTACACTAGGTGGCAGCAAGGGATGAAGAGAAGTGTGTCCTTCTTCAAGTACTGCAAGCATAAGAGTGTTGTGTTCAACTAAATGGGCTCAGCTTACTCTCTGTGTTTTTAAAAGTATAGGCGGTTGGATTTGGAAATACAGCTTTAAACATGTAACCTTGTGCGGACCTGATACACACTTTCAGAATTTGATGCATTTATGTTTATTGGTTTTTCAAGGTTGAAGTTTGGAGCTTTTGAATTGTTTCCATGCCATTTTTTGTTATGATAAAAGTTTTATGAGTTTTGTGCAAGTTTAGGGTCGCAGTAAAAATACTAAAGTCCTGCTTTAGACTTTAGGGGCTTTCGCAAAGACTTTAATGTCTAGTTGTGTCTTGTCCTTGTCAGTCTTTGCCGCCATAGCGTTAACATTCTTTGTTCACATTTTAATAGCATCACAGTATAATCTCAGGACTGCCCCACATTCTTCAGCCCAGTATTGTGAAGCTCAGCAGCGGTGAAGCTCTGTTAAAGCTCTGACCTTTCAACCGTATCATCTGATACTTTAAGTATTAAAACAACAGTCGTTCTGTAAACAGTGCAGACAGACATTATCAGCCTTCAGCTTGGAGGAGGTGGACGAGAGCAGAGCCTGCATGTCAGTGCTGTAACCCAGTCCAGCTCTAAATCGTTCACCATGAGGGCTTGAAAGGTCTGCGCTCACCTCTGAAGTTTTCAACGGTGAAAAGCTCATTCCCACTGAAGGTCTTAACTGCGCCCAGTTTGACGCCTGTAAAAGTCTCCGCGGTGCGGATGGATACGTTAATCGAGAGGCAAATTGCTGCACTATTGCCGTGGGATCACTGGAAGCAATTACCAACAGGCAAGCAGACTGCTGCGAACACACCATTAATCTAGCAGTAGTTGTTGCACAGGGCACAGTCCAATACCAGTGAGCGTACATATCTGTGGGCTGCGTAAGCACCTGAGATGAACTGAGCAGATTGTCTTGTGGAAATGAGTGGAAATGAGATAAATGTACACAGCCAAGATGCCTGTTCTGTAGTGCTGAAGCAACTGTAGTCAGACAGAAGCAAAAGATGACAGATATGTATGTTTTCTGTGGTTGCAGTTTTCTAGAATGACAGATAAGATGCTGGTGAAATCTATGGGTAATGAATTCTTCAAAGCTAACTGAGTTTTCGAGTGCTAAATCAACTCAGTGTTCAATCTGCACACCTCTAATATCAAAGTTTTATTTTTGCCTTTTTTTGAAATTCAGTTTTAAGTTTTCAGTTATCAAACATGACAAATAAGATTCTGTGTTCTTATGAGAAATCTATGGGTAACACATTCATCAGTAGAAAAATCACAAAACTACTTCTCCCTCAGCGCTCTTTACAGATCATGGGTTTTCTAACATCTGCACATTTGTCGAGTTGAGTTGTTACTAAATCCATTGAGGAATCCTTGTGTAGTTTTTTCATTGTATAGGCAGATCAGTCATCTCAGCATCTCTGATATACAGTATGGTTGTACATTAGACTGCACTGATTTTAAAAATGCACATGAAGTAGTGACACGTCTTTTGAAGCACAGTGACAGTCACGGCGATGTATCATGGAACGAGACGGTGCCGCGTCTACGCCGATGTCCTGATCTTTGGCATAGTTGTGGTTAGAAAGTGAGTTAAAAGGAGGTTTTGCACCGTGGCCTGTGAAAAAAGTTTCCACAGGCGTCAGAGCTGCTGTTACCCCGTCATGTGTGTCCCCATCTGATTCTGATCTGAGGGGTTTTAATGCCGCGCTCACACTTGTGGGGACAAGAAGTCTAACGGGCATATTTTTAGGCCGCAAGGGGAGGTGTTGGGGGATCCACGGGGGGTTCTATTGAAAGCCGAGACATAATTATGAAACGTAAGTTGGAATATTGTTTTTATTACAAAGCTAAACAAATGCGTCTCTGCCGCAACTCACATCAAAGGTTGTCTGTGTGACGACTAACCGCCGAGTGGAGGCTTTGTGCTCCGGGCCCTAATGAAACACAAATGCTGCCTGTGTGTGAGTGAGTGAGTGAGTGTGTGTGTCAATGAGGGCAGCAAAAGTGTGAGGTCTGCAAGTGTCTCTGTATAGGCAGCCTAGACTTTGTGCTGAATGGTGTTTCATCTGTACGTCTGAGTATGTCGCGCAAACATGTGGGTCTGTATGTGTGTGTGAGACGGCGGAGTTGACTGTTGTCGCAGGGAGCAGACATCTATCACTTACAGGCTCTTAATGAGAGCCCAGTGTTATGTGGTGAGACGCCGTCACAGCTCATGAAAGAAAGGAAAGTTCTCTTAGATGTGAAACAATAATTCAGTGGACTTGTTAAAACACTTTTGGGTTTGGTTTGATGATGATGGCCATACGTGTAAAATGTCCACTCTACACAGTCTTCCTTTGGGTCCCTTCCCTTTTCTCCCTATTTGACTCCAACTCTAACATCCTTTGTCCAATATATCCAGTATCTTTTCTTTAACCTCAGAATTATTTCAAGAATCTTATGTGTGGGTCGAAATACAGCCTCTTTCTAAGATTCCCTTACATTACTTTTTTGCTCCAAACCATCCAGCTTGTCAGTCTGTCACAGTCTAAACAACAATAAGGTAAATGGAAACTTTCGGAGAGAAAGAAAATCACAGTAACACTTCATTTGCTCACTCGGCTCTCGCTTCTACCCAACTCTCCTATGAATGAGTGATTGCGTTGTGGAATTCCTTGTGGCTCGGGCCTTTTGTTGGGATTGCATCGCCCAAATAGTTTCCACCTCACCACCCCCACTCATACCTAGCGCAGACCCATTTTATTTATCTGACACGTCTAGTCGTTAGACAGGGCGAACACGCATGGCTGCCCCGGTGCCCAGGCGGAGTGGAAAAGTGACGGGCTGACAAACGGGCAAGTGTGGACAGATGTTTGTTGTGTCTAGACGGATGACTGCGAGGCCGTCATGATGGCAAGTTGAACTGGTCCCAAGGGAGACACAGTATGAACCCATCATGGTGGTATTATGTGGGAGGCAACCTGGACAGGAGTGTATTCAGTTTCATTGTTTGACCGAGGCAGTGTCTGTGTGTGTGTGTGTGTAAACTTTTGACATTCAGGTTCAGGTTGATCATGTTGAACGACCTGAGAGTCAAGTGCAACTTCTGAGCAAATGATAAAAACAAAATTGCTCAAATGTCATGTTAGTAACAACTGTTAAATGTGGAAAGGAATAAAGAAATTGCTAAAAGCAGGCAGAGACACTTGATGATTACCAGACATCAAGCTAATGTTTGTAAAATGCAAAATTAAGCTACAATTAGTTAGCTTGATCACCTTAAATTAACCTATGATGAAAAAAGTATATAAAAAGTAAAGATAGTAAAAAAGTAAAGATAGTAAAAGTAAAAATAAATAAAGCAAATAAAATTTCTACAGTTTATTCGCCTCAAAAACATGTATAAAACTAAACAAGGATATAAATTTTAGCAAGACTAGGGTTATGTGTCGTTAAATGGACATTGTAACAAAATTAGCCGTTCTTATCATCAGATTCATGTGCACCAATAACAGACAACAGAACAAGCTATTCATACAAATATTCACCGTGCTCTGGAAGATATTTGTTTTCAGCTCAAGATGCATAAAAATGGCGTTTTTGAGATAAGAAAGTGAAACACAAAACCTACTTCCAGCAAAACAATACTGCCCTGAGAAAGAAAAACATTTCAGTTCAATTCAATTTGCTTGGTAATATCATTCAATTGGTTTTGTTTACGTGTAACATAGTAATACAGTCCACAAAACAGTGTTTATCTGATTGATAAATTTTACAAATAACATTGTTAATATTCTTCTGGTTATTTTCTCAAAAATGTGATTTTTTAAAACGGTTTAGAAGCATCGTAGTGCTTTGTGACATTTGTGATAGAAACAACTATATGTCTAATAAAATGTACAAGTGATGTCAGAGACACCACTGCCACTAAAGTAGTATTTATTTAGCATTTTGAATGAAAAATTGGCCGTACTACTTCTCTGGTTGTGTTAGCAGCTGTTACTATTGAAATACAACTTGCCTTTGCTTTTAATGACTTGTTTTTTAGTCTCCTCTCATCTGGCCGAAAGAACAAATGGTTCCAAGACCAGAACAATCTGTTTTAGCGAGAAATGCAGTGCTAAGTGTTCTTTAACTGCTTCCTGCTAAGTGTTTCAACCTCTGCTACATTTCACTGAGGCACAGGTTTGTGTGTTCCACTGCCGACATCAGCCTTTGTTTACCTCCATCGTCGCGAGTGTTTGGGATTAGCTCTCTTTTCTCTCAGACACTGATGTCTCTCTTCATTTCTGCGTTATTTCATTTGGACCGGAGAGAAAACGAATCCCAGAGACTTGAGTGTGTGATGAGGTGACGAGCAGGTGTGTCCACAGAGGTCATGATCTCTGTCAGCGTTAGAGCCGGTGGCTGTTATTCCACTGGGGTTCCATAAAAAGCTGCAGTGAAATTGTCTCCATGTCAGACTGTGATTTGTATCCCAGTCAGTGACCCAAGGAAAATCGGGTATGTCACATTTGTCACTGGCCAAAAGAAGAGAGAAAGTGGTCAAGAAGGGTAGACGCTGGTATGGATGGATGGATGGGGGGGGGCTGAACTTCAGCAGTTCCCCACGGCCAGCAAATGGCCCAAATCTCTGGCGTCTCACTCTCGTTGCCCTACCCCCACCGACGATTACAGTGATGAATGGGACATTTAATATCACCCCGCTTAAGGGTATTACTGGAATGTATCTGCTCCTCCTGAAACACTAAAACAACACTCAGACAGACGGATTGTCACGAACTGGTGTCAGTAAACAGTCTGTAAGGAGATCTAGCCATATTTAATGTTGTTTCTCCAAAAGTACAATATACTTAATGAGGCATAAAAGGGCTGCGTACATCTGCAATCCATCCTATTGTTATTGACAGTGGTGTTGAGGAAACAAAACAGTGTAACACCTGATCTAACATGTAGAACTTTTGTAGAACTTTATAGTTGTTGCCCTATTTAAAAAATGGGTCCAAAGTTCTCTGTGAGGTTAAGGCAACATTTGAAGACGTTAAAAATAAAACCAACAAATCCTGGTATATTTTGGTTCTTATATGGTATCATGGACGTTACATATCACTTGTATTGTCATCCTTCACTGCAGTCATAGTAAAACCTGAAAGCAGACTAGAAAACCTTCAGATGGGACATAGTAAATATACAGTAAGTTAGGGATGGCTTGATCCGATACTCAGGATCGGAATTGGTCTGATATTGATCAAAATTTCAGGATCACACGCTGAAAAGAACTATACCCCTTCCAATTTAATACCTAAGGCCAAATGCTTAACTTAACTTTGTGCAACATGCCATAAATGAGGCATGCTGGGGGAGAATAGAAGGTATTGGATTGATATCGGGATCAGCTAATATTTTAAGTTGCCTCAAAACTAGGTTTCCTCCACACGAGAACTGTTTTTGGTTGTTCTGTCATGACAGTTTTTTAAAACGTTGAAAACAGCAGTATGTACAGTAACTCACTGACATATATGGGGGCCCAGTTCACATGACCGAGAGTCATTCAATATACTCAAAGCCATTATTCAAGGTGTGAGCCCTGTTTCTTTCTCTTCTCCGTACATCACCAGAGCTCAGGTAATGTGACCCCACAGTGAAATGTATCAGTGTCAGTGTCAGATGACTACATGTACACAGGCATTAGGAAACAAGCAGGCACTGCAGTGTGTGCACAAGAGCAAAGACAATGATCATACACTGCATGTCCTGAGGGCAACGCTCCCTGAATTCCTCTCCTGTAATGGGAAGAATCAGGGGGAAAAACATCGTTATGGTGACCAGTCAAAATCCCACACCCATGTGTGTCTGTGGAAATCTACAGTTTACCTTTTCACCAACGAGGAGGCCAGACACTCGCTCATCTTTTCGATCTTCATAAGTGGACTGCACAATCTCCTGAGGAAGTGTTTAAAACCAGAATGGTCTGGTCTGATCCAGACTCTCCTCTTTGATCCGCCGTAATATTTAACAAACCGTCGCCTTGCTGCAGGAAACACTGACTTCATCATCTACTTCAGTGTCGCTCACTCATAAATCTTTTTATTGGCATGACTCACTGCTGTCTCTTTCCCCAACCTTAGACTTTAAAAGAAACCACACATTCTGCACTGTCTAAATACTAAGGCTTTAGTATCATCATGTTGACGAAGGTCCAGATTTTACTGATAAATTTTGCTAAATATATTGTAGATTTAGAGCTTCCAGTGGTCTGGATGTTTTAAACACAGACAACACAGGTGTCAGTTTCATCCATTGTCCCCTGAGTGTTGACCATGGAAGGAGCTTTAGCTGTTTTACAGGGGTGTTTTTGCATCTGTTTTGAGGGCGTGTTTTTGATTGTGTTTAAGACATGTTCACCTTTACGTGGCAAGAAGCTTGTCTCCAGGTATCTGTATTACCATTTAAAATTAAATTCATGCATAAACAAATGTCAGATGTGCACAATAAATGGCTGGGCCACATCTGTAATCGAACTAGAAATGTCTTAGTGAGACTCTGTGATTAGTAACATTTGGAGGATGTTTTTGATTTCATATCCAAAACCAAAGTATTCACCTCGGAGCACAGCAGATATCACAGTAGCTTCAGCTAACATTAAAGCCAAGTTTGTTTTTACTAAATGGTAAAAGAAATGGACTTGCCTGAATAAGTTATCTATTAAACAGATGTATTTAACCACAAAATCAATATTTTTATTTAAATTTGCTATATTATATATGTATATTTATATATTAAATCACAATATTTATGTATAAAGTGACAGATAAACACTGATGTTTCTGATACATATGGTCTTTATAGAGAGGAAACTCGGAGAGAGACAGAGACCATCCTTACATCTCCACTAGAGGACACAGGGAGAGATCAGACAAACTGAACTCTCTTCTGAGCTCCCCATCTTTTTTTACAACTTTTTTTTCCCTCAGATAAATCCATTGTTCTTTGTGTTTGTGACCTCAGCTTGTTTCCAAACCCTTCCTGTTTCTGTGAAGCACCGATCGGATGCTGTCGTCAGCTCCTCTTCATCCCTCCATACAACAAAGAGTTTTGTGACGTTTAGCCTTTAAATCTGTGTCTGTGTTTTTCTGGATGCATGTATTCGTGTGAGTAATCCAGTGATGCACATGCAGTACTCCCATCTTTTGGCTGAGGGCGGACTTTCATCACTGTTCATCATATTGACGGATAGATAGAACAAAGTATGACTAACGACTGTCCATTTTCTCTCTTTGATTTCCATCTTTCTCTTGGCCACTTCCTTTGGTCCCTCCTCCTTTTGGCTGCTCTGTCTCTCAGAGGACCTGGATGACCTCAGGATGGAGGGCGTGACTGGCTTGGTTTCATCAGGCAGTAAATTCAGTCAGGGACGAAGCGCCTATCAGCCTGAACCACAGGCTAAAGTTACACTCAACATCTGCTCCAGGTGTGCCAGGTAAATAAGTCTGCCTTCTGCTGAGACACAATATCAGATTTTTCTATTGTTGATTGATGGATTGGTGGTGTTACTGCTTAAATCTAGCTTTTAAAAAATAAGCTTTTGTTATCACTATCTGCATATTTTGTGACCTAAACTGTCTAGAAGAGTTGAATGAGGCAACATATATCATTTTAATGTCCATCCAATCAACAACAGACGAGTGTTAATTTAGTTTTAGCACCAACAGACAAGACTTCATTACTGTACAACATTAAGACTCAACACACAGTAGTAGATGTTTGTGCCCGGCTTGCGGTTGTGGGGGCTTCAACTAATACTTTTTTTCAACTACGATTAATCGTGATTATTCATTACAATGATTAATCACAGTTAATCGCAATTTATCCATGGCTACCCAATTATTAATTAAAAATCATAATCTTTTTATAAACTTGACACAAACAGACCTTCTAGTTGGTATCTCAGCCCATAAATACCTGTACTTTCTCTTTAATCTAAAGAAGAATTTTGAAAGAGTTATCAACCGTCATCTTCTTCTAACCTTGTATGAGTTGAAATGACTGGGATTCCAGCTCATCAGGTACAACACACAGCAAACCAAATCATCCAAGAAAGAGAATAATATCATATCTGACATCCGTTCTGTAGTTGCTTGTTTCTGCAGATCTGCTCTGCTCTGGATAACCATCTCCATTATCACTGTTTTTCTCTGGTGACACATTTCCTGTTTGCCCAGCATCTCTGTAGCACTCAGATTTCTGTATGCTGGGTGTGATACCACACAGACAGGTGTGGGCAGGCTTTCTCCTGATGCCAGTCGCAGATAAATAGACCCAAACAGCCTCCACTGTTTGGGGGTTTGGAATTTGTTTGTTTCCTGCTCTTCTTTCATTCAAGCTGCTTATCTGTTTTGTTCCGTGCACCGGCTGCGGGACGTTGGCAGAGATTCTGTAAGAAGAAGCATTGTACTGCTGAGCAGTTTATGGACTGGAGGTCTTTTTAAGCAAATAGTTTACTTCTCTGGGTTATCGTTGAGTTCTCTGGTCTGAACTGTGGCAAAAGAAAATCAGCATCTGTATCTGCAGTCCTTTTTGGCTCTGGCTCTGGGGTTTTTTTTCCTAAAAATGTCAGACATCTGTTCTCCTTCCCTGTCTTCCTCTGTCCTTCTGGTTGGAGCCAAATTCCTGCTCCGTCTTCTTGAACCTGACCACCAAATCCTTCCCAAGCTTTTCTGGCAAATTCTTGAGAAGTCAAACTCATTTTTCGGTGAGTGTAGGCTTCATAAATAGATCAGTAAGCTGGAAAAGTGCTGCACGCATGGAGTGCCTTTAGTGCTCTTTCTCTGAAGAGACAGTTTAGTGAGAGTCCTGGCGTTTGTGCACAAGTTCACAGACCACACTTGGAGTCCACACATTCAACATGTGCAAGCGTGTTCTCTCACGCAAACGCACATCACTGAGACAGAAGATGGTTTGGACAGAGGTCAGGGAGTAGTTAAGAGGCCGGCATTCTTAACACAGGCATTGTGCTCCGAGCGCAGTAGTACTGTCCTGATGAGATTCCCAGAGGGGTTTTCAGACAGAGCACAGTATGTGGTCAATCTTTAAACTTGCTCTTCTGAAGATAAACATGTGGCCTTGTGCGTCACACCTGCAAATAGAACTACTGTATAGATTTGACCTCACAGGTCAGGTCAAACTTTAAACTTGATTTGTTGACAGAGTCAATTCAGTGGATTCTTTATGACATTATATAACTCACACTGATGCAAACAGGACTAAAGGGACAGACATTCTGCACCGAGCTACTCATCCTTGCTTCAACAGACACATTCAAATACAGTCTTTCAGGGCTATAGTACTTACCAAAGACATTACAAACACACTGTACAGACCACTGAGCAAAATAATCACATTTCTAGAAGGTTAAAAATGTACAAAACAAACAAAACTCCTTTAATCTACAATTTAAAGGGTGGTGTATTCCATGACCCAAAGAAAAGTCATAGAAAGTACTAATTCTTGCATACAACTAATAACTAACTTGCAGCCAAAAACTACAAATAGCATGCACATAAAATGACCACAACATTTCTGTGTTAAAGACCTTTGGTAAAAAGTTTTACTTGTGCCATTGTTTTCCACAGAGAAAAAATGGATTTTGTGCAACCTGTGCTCTAAAAGTGTTGATGGTTTAAATCCCAGCCCAAATGACCTATGGTGTTTGATGTATAAAATATTTGGTATTTATAAGATGAAAACAAGAGGCACTGTACTAGGAGCAGTACTCTTTCTTTTTAATTTTTAAAGTAAATAATGTGACCCTGAATGCTTGTTTGTGTAAATGTGTGAAGTCTTATAAATCCTCATCTTTCCTCCTTTTGCCCTCTGACATGCTAAAGGATTTGAATGGGTGTGTAAATCAGGTCTCAGGATTTGACGCCTTCATCTTTCCTTGTCTACCAAGATGCTTTCGCACTCACAACATTAGGACAACTTTTTGGTTCCTCGCCAGCAGAATTTTCAAAATTTATGACAGCACTTATGAATATTACTGAGTAAGCCCATCAGGAATCCACCAGGAATGCAACAAGTAATCCTTGGAATTATGCATTTTGGCCAAAGCTCAGTTAGAAGGAGCCTGACCTTTTTTCACAAGGCCTGGTTTCAAATGCAGCTCTGGAAGAATCCCTGTACAAGGCGCCTTACTCTAAGTTCCCTCATGATAAATAGGGCAGAGGTCTCAACCTGTTTAGTTGAACACAATGCTGATATACAGGAATTGATGAAAGACTCATCTTTAGCGGCTGCTTTAGCATGGATAGGGTTGTAGTATATATGTCATAATGAATAGTGGTTGCTACTGTGTTTGAATCGTGATCGTTCTCTGCATACTTTGCGTTTCCATGGTGTTGCAGTTAATGTTTAACTGTATTTTTAATATATATCTGTTCTCTGATTCTGCTAATCAAGCCTTCCTGTTGTTGATAAATTGATAACAATGATCACTTTGGGTGTTGAAGGCTGAAGACCTCTTTTTAATACTATTTAATAGTGTGTGTTGCATCCTGAAGGCCAGCCCACTGTGTGAGAGGCTCTTACAACCTGCATTCTTTTTTTTCTCTTTTTTCCACTTACCCCACTTCATCAACAGTCTAGTCTCCTTGTGTGGCTCCTAACCAGCAGTGGCAGGTCAGGAAGCTCTCCTCTTCCTTTGGTTGGTTAAAGTGTAAAGTACCATGTGGCCTGTCTGTTGCAGGCGTGTCTCTGTCTCTCGGGCTATGGCTGTGGTCACGCCAGCATTTCATCAGCCTCCTTCATGCACTCAATCAGTTGTTTTTAATGGCTGTGTGCTTTTGCCGCAAAACCTCCCGTGTGCAAACGCATCCCAGATTTTCGGACATAGTCCGCAGTTGTTGGAACCATTCGAGGAAATGGCTAATCTCCCCCCAAAACCCCTTTTGAGCTTGTAGTTCTCATTAAATTAATTGCTTTCATATCAGGAATGTACTGAGGGAATGGAAGGCAGCACTCACAGCAATGAGGAAGTTTTGTTCAGAGAAGGTTTTTTGTGATAGCCATCTTAAGTAGCATTTAATGGGCTTTTAAAGTCCATTTAAGAGACAAAGAGAAGGATTAAAAGGAGAAAAAAAGAGGTCTGTGTGCTGCTTTTATGTTATTTGTAGCAGCAAAAGTCTGGATCATTGTGGCTACAAGGAAATGCAGCTGTGCTGCAAGTAAGTTTTGGAATTGATTTTATTCTGTCTTTACCTAAAGGCTGTACTGGGGACAGGGAAGAACATGCAGCCAAAGAATTTGGAGCAGAAGTGCTCTGTAATTAGGCTTAATATGTGCTATGATTTACAGTTGTATTTAATGTGCGTTAGACAAATAAATGCTGGATTATTTCCATCCTGTGCGTAATACTCAGTAGAAGTTCATATATTTAGAGAAAAGCCACATGTGACATGTTTATCATTTGACAAACTTTTTTTTTTTTTTTTTTGGTCCACAAAATCAATTTTTCTATGTACGGGAAACACAAATCTTTTATTGCCTCAAGGACGTGGCCACATCTCTCAGGCCAACTTCAGTATCATACCAAACAACATGTTTTTCTTATAATATATGGAACACATTATGACTAAAAACGGTAAATGAGTGATTTAACTGTAATCTGTAACCCAAAGTTTTCAGTATAGATATTCCTGTAAGAACTCTAAAGCACTGGGCAATTCCTGTTTTCTTGGAATCTTAACAAACGCAAGAAGAAACTTGACTCCAGACAGAACAAGTAGTGATTAAAAGACAGAATTCTGTTGTGTAAATAAAAAAAGAATAAAAGCCTGATCTGAGTGGTCTGTCCTACAGGACAGAAGTGAGATCCCAGCACTCTGCCCACAGTCTAATCAACACGTGTTTTAATTTACAGTCAGTCAAAAGAGATTGATTTCTATTTCTGGAATATGTGCCTGAAAAAGCTTTGAAGGTCTATCAATTTTAAGAACAATTATTTTTTAAGCATGTTGAGGAGATGGCCAGATCTTTCAGACCAGCTGAAATTTCAGTCTGAACTTCATTTTTTTATAATGCTTGGAAAAACATTTGACTAAAGCAGTAGAACAGAAACCGTGACACATGTTAAAGCAGTAGAACAGAAACCGTGACACGTAAAAAAAGACACAAAAAAAACAAAACAAAAACAATTGTGGTTTATAATCTGTCACCTGAGTCACATGTGACATTTTTATGTTTTTGTAGAAAGTACTTTTCCCTTACTGCAGTTTTTATTCACAGAATTATTTCCTCGTCAATGGGAAACACAAATCTTTAATTATCCAGGAGAGACAGCCAAAAACTCTGAGAACAGCTTCCATTTCAGTCCAAACAAATATTTCTTCTAAATGAAAAAATGCTTGGAAAACATAATGACAAACAACAGAGAACGAGTGATTTACCGGGAATCTGTGCTACAGGGCTTTTGCCGTATTGATTTTCCACTAATCAAATTTGGTTTGCAGAATTGGAGTGGGTCGATATTCATGGGTACTATGAGTTTTCACATAAATTATCAGAATTTGTTCAGACAGAAATATGAACTTAAGAGTATGGGTGTAATTTTTACACCTACTGCCTTAACTCAGTCATTTAGTCCTTGCCTCTGGATCAACACATGGATTTTCTAATTTCTCTTCTGAAGACTAATGGATTCCTTAAAATATAATTTTCTAACTTTTACGTTTTAACATTTCTTGTAAAGTTCAGTGTAAAAGACAGTGTAACAAATCCAAAGTGTCATCCTGCTGCGTCTCACTTCTGCTTTATTATAAATATAAGGAACATGTTGTGTTTTCTAGTGTGTTTGACATTTATCACTCAAACAAACAGCGACGCTTGTTTGAAATACAGATTCTGTCCTAAAAGTGCGGAGTACGAGGAACCTGGGAACTGCTCCCAAAACACTTCCCTTTGTGTCATCACCCACTGTCTTGTCTGTTTGTTATCGGGCGTTCACTTTCCAAACATGCAGCTCAATGTTGTGGCTAAGGGGAATGCTGATGTGAGCGATAACTCGAAGGCATCCATGAACGCCCGTGTATACAACCTGTGTTTTTCTGTGTTTTCCAGGTTGCAGGGTGACAGCCTATTGGACCGCAGACCTGAAGAGGAGCGCAGGACTCGCACATCTGAACAGGCCGTACCTGATATCTCCTGTAGGTTTGAAAACGCAGTCCCAGTTCTCCTGTGTTTCTTCCTGATGCATTTCTGTCATGTCGCTTCCTGCCTCATGTCCTGATATGTTTCTTGTTTTTTATTCTTATTCTTTATTATCTGGAGCAGCTCAGCTGCCTGCTTTGGACACCATGGTGGGAGGGTTGCAGGAATGCGACGCCTTGTCTCAAGTGTCAGGCTCTGTAAGTGTGCTACCCTACATCCATCACCAAACAATTAAGATCACTATACAGCCATCAATTACTGTGTCACCCGCTCTTCTACGGGCTCTTTTGTCTGAGGCTGAGTGAATATCACCTCAAGCGTCTTGTTATTAGAAACAACTGATCCATCTTCATGTGGGAATTTTAGCTCTTCAGCTGACACAGGGCTTGATGGGGCTGAACAATTGATACCCCAATACCACATCGCCCTGTATCACTTTGCTTACCTCTGAGGGCTCTTGTGTGGAAGCTGAAAGGAATAAATAAAAGAATATCTTGTGACACGAAGACAATTGAGACTGATTTAGAAATTGGACACAATGAAGCTAAATTTTTGCCTGGTTATAGGAGAACACGGCCTTTTGTTCATTATGAGGACTGCGTGATAACCTTCGCATGCTTCAGGCGTGAAATCTATAGAGCAGCTAATGTGGCCCACACCAGACTCAGGCACAAACTCACACTCACATGCTCTTAATAAAGCTGTTAGCTTAGACGCCTTTACCTTTATATAATTATACCCACCAAAAAAAAAAAAAAAAAGTAAAAAAATGTAATACCTTTTAATAATTACCCAGCGTACATGTTAGACAGAGTGTTTTACAGCCTTATTTTAAAAGTGGGTATTGGAGCCAGGGCGTTGGTGCGTGTGTGGAGCAGATGCAGAAAGGCTCCAGACTAACTGGGAGCAGACGCAGAGAGAGTGACTGAGCTGCTGCACTCACGGCCTGTCAGCCACACGACAAAAGGAACCAAGACATCAACCAGAAATCAGAAGCTCTCTGCACCTTGGCGACATCCAAATGCATTATTCTGCTATCCTGAAATTGAATTGAATGCCTTAAACGTCTTCAAAAAAATACTGTTATTCACGTTTTAACTGCATCTGCATCATCAAATTATCCATATGAACCAATTTTGGCTCGCTCGTTTTAATTAGTTTAATGTTTAAGGGGGGAGGTAACTGCAGAGAGACTGAGAGACTTCAGTTTCCTCATGGGTTCCCCACATACAGCTGTCCATACAGTCAATGCAGTTGTCTTTGAACTGTACACGGCCTTGGATTGGACAATAAAACCTTGGTGATGGTGGAAAGTAAACACTGTTAATGGTTATCATTATTAGCCCTACAGGGCTCCAACTGCTGCCAACAACTTTAGGTGATAATTGCCCCATAAAGACAAATACTTTCCTCAACAATCACTGAAGCAAATTCACCAAGAAATTCTTCTGGGGTTCCCTCTGTGAGTTCAGAGTGATCAATCTCAGCTTTTTATAGGCGTTGCTATCGTAAAATCTGCTTCGGGGAAATTTGTTTTTATGTTAGAAATACATGTGCAATAATTAGCATGATGCAATGCCATGTGTGTGATACAAGGCAGAGCCATGGTGATTTTTTTATTTTGGTTTCCAGGGTGATCTGGTTAAGGTTGACACTGTGTGGATTCATATATTTGACACCTGGCTGCTTCTCACACACACACTAGGTTATAAACACACGGTCCTTTAAGGGAAGTGACCTTTTCTGTTTCACTGTAAGCTTGAATGCTATTTATCTAAATTAGCCTTCTCCAAAATGTATTTATTTTTTGTTCCATTAGTAACGCAACTAAAGGCAAGTCACCCGGTTTTGAACCCCTCGTCAAACGCTTTTTATGCATTTAAGGTGACATAATAGTTGGATGGTTTTACACCCTTTAAAAACCTGCTACAATGTTAATATCCATCGTTCATGAGGCTTATGAAAGAACTGGCAGTGAAAACTTTGACCAGTGCCATTCCTCTTAAGACAAGAAAATGTCAAATATAAACAAAAATTCACACATAAACATGTTTGTTAAAAAAATATTGTAAATCCAGAAAATAAACGTTAATATAGAATAGCAAACAAATATATATATATATATTTATATATATATATATAGTAATATATATTTGTTAATGTTGCCAAAGTGGATACATTGCCTTAAAATGTTTTTTTCCCCCTGTATTTTTAATGAGCGACATCAGTATGATTTGTGGTCCTTTACCCATTTTGTGGTTTTCTTCACTTTGGTCCTTATTTTTGGAATAACCCTCAAATTTTCCTCCGACTTGTTTTACCGTGACTAAGCGACAGGAAGTCACATCCATCCTGTCTTCGAAATCAAAGTCTAATTTTGTTTTTTATCAGTATCCTGTTTAGTTGTGGCTGATTCATACAGTGCATTGTTCCCTGAATACAGTCTATAAAGTGCATTAGGTGTTTATGTCGTGAGCCCAAAGAACAGGAACTCATTAAAGCTGGATGTTCTCCATCACACCCTGTGTTCTCTGAAGCTGTTACAAACTGAAGGGAGGCTGCATCGGTGAAATCAGTTATGAAGAAAACACCGCGTCCTGAGTTTATTTCAGCTGACTTCAATACGTAAACAATTTAAGTATTTTAATTAAAAACTTGTCAGTTTTTCTGCCCTGGCTGTTCCATGTATAAACAGGAACCAATGTACGGCACTTGTTTTTCTTAAGTACATTTAAACAAGAAAATAAACTCAACATTTGGCCTGGGATCATGTGCCGTGAAGAGAAAAAGCTCCTTACATATTTCAGAACCAAGTAGCCAAGTTGTTGTGTGAGTGTATTAGAATGAACCATTAAAAAAAAAAAAACTTAGTTTTTGGACCCACTGCTCCTCAGTTTGTCGTTTTTGTCAGATCTGAATTTAAGGTATTGTAAAAAATTTTAAAATAGACTTTATGTGTTTTGCTCAACTCTAATATTTTTTTAAATGTGGCTTTTTTTTGGCTATATTCTATTTATTTTTGGTCTAACGCTAATTTAACTTGTTTTTGCACTGTTTTCATCTTAACCCAATTTTGCCAAAGTTTTGTAAATCCAAAACCTAATTTAACCAAGTGCTGCAACTTTTGCTATATTTCTGGCAAACATTTGATTATTTTGTTATCAATCATTTGCATTTTCTACTTGAATTTAACCTTAGTCGGGGTCTGTGACTGAACACACACACACACACACACACATCCCTAAACAGCTCTTGTTGTGTGGAGGGAAATGTTGGACCCAATCCCAGCTAGTGTTGATTATTGCTGGTGACCACACACGTATAGCCGCACACATGTAGGCTATAAAATATTTAACTCTCGACTTACATCCTCTATTTCTCTCTCTTGTTTGTTCCCAACATGGAATCAATTTTGCGAGGAACAGGATCCATGTTTGTAAGTTGACTAAAAACATCACTAGAGGCTTTTTTTCTCTCTTCTTTCTTAAGGTCTTTTCATTTGTCGTACACAGATGGGATTTTACAGCTGGGGTTTTCTGCCACTGACATTAATAACTATGTAAATTATAGTGGAATCACAGGCCTTTTGTCTGTGTAGGACGGAAATATTTTGCGCAACTTATTTTCTCACGGACCTATCACCTGGGTGTGGTTAGAAAAAAAAACGCACCAAAAAGAAATCGTACCAAACCAATAAATGGGGACAAACCTGTACTTTAACATGGACTGTAAAAACTTTCTTTTGTTTGAGAAGAGTCATTTCCTTTTCAGTGTACCTTTAGGTCATTAATCTTTTTTAAAGAATCTTTTTAAAAGACTTTTATTCTGACATTCTTCTTGGCATGGAGCAAAAGCTGTTTGTGATTGAGAGAGAATCTTTTTTGTTAAAAAAACAAACAAACACATTTGACACTGATATTAAATGAAAAATAAATAATATGTTGTTTATTTTTCTCTGTCACTGGATCCCAATGAACCACAACAGCAGTACCAGTCTAGAACCCGGTGGTTCTGGACCTGTGGTGTATATAACTGCATCCAGTTTAGGAATCCACAAACTCTGTATCAATTTGTGCTCATGTCATGTGTTGTTTCCGATAAGAACTAAAGATACTTCAAAGTCTGTTGAAGGGGGAAAAAAACGTGTTTGTGATTTCATTGCATCTCCTCCTCACTGTGTAATCAAATCCATTTGCAGCTTTGTTTTGTTTTGTTTCTGGTTTTTTAAGCATTGTTTCATGTGGATTTTCCCAATGGTCTATTTTGATACGCCATTTTCTTGACATCTTAGGTGATTTGTAAATATGCAGCGTATGACTTTACTAAACACCAGACTTCACACCAAACAAGAGTTTCATGTTTTGATGGAAACGTCTGTTTATTTACTGAATTTTTATCTGAGGGAAGAGGATTTTAAGCAGACATAAAATCTCCATTTTGTTTATCCAGAGCTGGAACTTTACCATCTGTGAACCCCAGGGGATGTGGTCTCAATTACAGCAGGGTCTGTCCTGTAGTGGACCAATGATCTTGAGCGTAACAGTACACTAAACATAAGAAATGCAGAGGTAAACAGTGAAGTATATATTAATACAGTACATCCACTGGTTTCTAAAACTTATATTGTGGGAGCCTTAGGAGAAATTTGCTAATGTCTTTTTACTATGTCCAGTAAAGCACAGGGGAGGCTCTGTAAAGGTTTAGGGCTGTATTTTGAAGTCATGGAATTGTGAAAGTTGGTGCTTGGCCTCCACAAAACTCAGACCTGGATATATTTACATTCCTCTGTGAGTTTGCCTAAACCTTTCCTAAAACAAACCCTAGACGTTTTGTTTAATTTCTCAGTTAAAAACTAGATGATTTATGGATGGCATCAAACTCTATTAACATGGAGTTCTTCACCAAAATGTACAAGAGTCATAGCAGATTAAACTTACTTATCTTATCTTTTATTTTAATGAACTATCTAAACCTGGGAGACTTGAATCTGTTGGTGGCCTTGTTTGCCTGAGCTGAGAAGACCCAGAGCTGGAAGAGGAGAAGATGAAGTCATGGTTCTGGATTGGGGGGTGTACCACCAAAGAGAGAAAGAAATAAATTCGAGGAGGGGATTCGGTTGTAGTGTTGAAGCCGCCACACTTCTTTATGAGGGCTGTAATTAAGCATTGGCTTGCGGCGGTGTGGTTCTGCTGCGACAGAACGCCTCATGTATCTGACAGACACACAGTTTAATGTCACAGAGCCTGGGAATCAAGTTGTGCTGTTTATCAGTGAGCAGTTGCTTCACTTGTGGAAAGTCTCCTCAGGCCAGTGTGAGTCATAACACGAAGGCCCTGCTGTGTCCCAGGTCTGTCTTTAAATGATGTTGGAAGACGGCGTTGTATGTATATTACTGATCCCTTACAGCCTTACTCCGTGTCAGCACTTTGTCAAGTCAGCTCTGTCTCTCATTAAGGGCTCGGTGCATCCAGTGATGTAAGTCATGGCGTCAGAATAGTTGTAACTTATCTACAGTGTAAGCCAAACGGACAGAGGGTGGAGTTTTATTTGACACATTTCTTATTTTGGACAGAGGGTGGAGATTTATCTGACAGGTTTTATACCTGTGTCTGCAGATCATGGTCTCTTGGTCGGTTCTTCCCAACCAGGATATAATTTAAAGAGAATTAACTGATCTGCTTTTACAGGACTTGGAACACAGTGTTTTCCAAAGTCTGTCCAATCAGTCCACTCTTATAGTTCTGGCTAACCTTTAGCTATTTCTAGATAAATGCCACTATTTATGATTGCATTTATATTTTTTTTTTTTCTTCAAGCAGTTTTTAATTGCAGAATAGTTTTGACTTTTTTTAAAGTTTTGACCTTGGAGATGGGTTTTTTTTTTGTTTTTTCTTTTGTTCAACCCCTGGTTTTCCAGTTTGTACATAAATGGAATGGTTTTTGTGCATATACAATACATACTGTGTCCTGCAGTCCTGTGACTGAACTGGACTGAACTGTGCAGGATGTACCCCGCCCTCACCTTATGACTCCTGGAATTAGTTTTCACCATCCTTATTTTATGTTATAAAATATAAATTATAATATTAATAATAATAAATTAATAAAAAAAATGTTTTCTGCACTGTACTTTAGGCCAGCTTTTCATTCATTACTTCTCTTTGTAATATTAAAAAAAAGCCTAAATGTTTTTGTGCAATCTAAGCATTTATTCAAACATTTTCTGCTCACAATAATATTAAAACCCAAATTTGCATGAAATTATTAAAACCTAATGGATGGCCCTGGTCTACCAGGCTGCTTTTCAAATCATACACATGGTAGACGTGCTAGACAGATTTCATAGCCCAACAGACCAATGGCGACTATGACAGTGAGCAAATCTGCCACTTTAGCGATTTTATTTTATAAGCTTTGGAACACAATCTTCATTTTTATAGTTTTATTTTATAAGATACCAGTATTGTGTGCAGTTACAACAGTATGAAGCCATCAATAAGACTAAGGGTCTGTTGGCGCTCACTGCTGCAGGATTAGCTGCCGACAGGCTCCGTGCCAACATACTGGTGCACATACAACTGAAAGTTATATTAAAAATTCCTGAACCACCACTGAAAGTCTTCTGTCCATCATCCCCCAAACAGAGTGCGCTGCAAGCTTTCAACTGCACTTGTTGTGGTTTCTTCTGTTTTTCTAAAACCCATAAAATAATAATTGCTCCCTCTCCCAGTAGATATGGTTAAAATATTTCCAGCAAAAGCTGAAAATTGTATTAGGAGTTAATCAAAGGGTCTCTCCTCTAATGTGACTTTGTCTCTTTCCTCTGTTCAGCGTCAGGCAGTCTGGGAGGCTGATCTGAAGGCTGTGAGAGGTGGGACCTCCATTGGGCACACAGGACTACCGCTGGGCGACTCCCTCTTTTCCAAGGAGTTGGAGAGCATGGGCAAACAGCTCGCTGGTAAGCAACTCTATGTGTGTGGACGAGGGTCTGGTCATTCTTGTACCTGTTTAACATTAAAAATAAACTTTGAACCTTTGGTTTTTCTCAACCAGGCAGATCTTGCTAAAAAAAGAGTCTTGTTTCTATGGGGTTTTTTTTTTTCATTTTTCTTATTCTAACAAAATTGACATTTTGAGTTGTAGTAGGAAGAAAAGACATAAACACATGTCAATATTATGATGGATGCAGTTTGCATCTGTAACTTCTTCCTTTCTTTTGAAATCAACAGCATTTTTCTTGTTTTGAAGCTATGATATGGAATAAGTCGTCCTGTCAAACAAAAAAAAAAAAGCTTTTGGTCGGATGCTTTTCGTGGTTAATTAAAATGTTATTTTCCTGTTAAATGTGTCAAGATTACATAGTCAAAGTAATTAAAGCAACTCATTTTCACATACCAGGAATCCATCCTGGCTGCAGCTCTGACAGCCTTAGCGGAGCTCTGCTGAGTCATTTGGAAGTGATTCGTAGTTGGAGACTGGCTGCCTCTGACACAATGGAATTTGCGTAGCATTTTGGGAATCATTACCACTCATCTTTGATATGAGTGACGTCTGGCTGACTCACAGACTGCGTTTGTTGTCATGATGATCAAGCATGTGTTTGCTTATGAATCAGATGAAAGCCTGGAGTTGGAGGCCAGAGGGAACGTCGCCATTTACCATCATATGTCACCCACTTGTTTGTTAATACATGTCCTCCCACTAGGCTTGACAGTCACATGGGGATTTTATGACCTTGTCTGTGCACTGGCATTATGAGCTTATGTAAACCTTATTTTATCCCACTTTAATAATACTGTAACCAGCAGGGGTCCCATCTGCTTTTTTTTTCTCTTGACCATCAGTAGATTTACCACAAGTACTTGCTGATTTTTTTTTCCATGTCGTGTGATTTAGCGGGAGTAGATCAAATGGATGACTAAAACACATCTAAATGTTTAGGTGGAACCAACGTAGAAGTAAACAATGTAGGACTAAGACACATGTAAATAATACAGTTGAGCGTAAAACTACTCCTTCACATATGTCTAACTGGACTGTTTGTGAAAAATAGAAAGGTCAAAGGTCATACATTTAGCATGGGAAACTTTGTCCCAGGAGTAGCAGTCAGAAAGGAATAGATAATAATTTGGTCAAAACTGTTTCAAAGCTGTAATTTTCTATTTCTATATGTTTACATTCAAGTTTGGTTACAGTTTATCAAGGGTATCAAACTCCATCACTCAAGAGTCAGAAATTTAAAACACAGTCAAGCTGCATGCCAAGCAGGATTTTTTTTTATTAGCAAAAACATCCAGCACGAGCTACAGTACATGTTGACTGAGTAACAGCACATGCTAATCGGCTAAAAAAAAATGGTATACTGGCTAAATTCTTGACCTAATTTGCTAAACATAAACTGAGAGCATGTCAAAACTTGCGAATAAATAAATAAATAAAACATATATATAGTGAGAAAGTTACAGCACAAAGGCCTAGTGAGCTTAACTGAACTGGCAAAGCTAGCATGTTAGCTTAGTATACCTGTTATGTTAGTATTTATACTAGACTGAAAGAAAGCACATCACCGTAAAACCTCTCTGGATTTGGATGTGTAAGTAATCAGTTCTAGTGCTTGTAAACAGAGACAGCAGTCCAATTAAACAGCCCAGTCAAGCAGTAGCCGTAGCTTCACTTAACTACGCCTGTTTATGTACTGACTTGATTATGGAGTCTCTCACACAAAACCATTTTCTTTAATAACAAAGTAACTTTCACCCCCAGTGCTCCTTAAACGGCACGGAGTGTTTCACACTGAGTTAGTTGATATTCGGTCCGACTGCTCCCACCAGGCGTCTCACTAAAGCTGTTTAACAAGCTAATGCAGCTCTTTCAAACCTTTATTAGCCGCTCATTCCTTCAGTGTTTGAAGCCAGAGCCTTTACTTCTCACTCTACATCATTAAGTCGATTTTGCCCCTCGTCTCACTTTTGTGACACAATGGATTTAATTATCCTGCATTTAAAATATGCCTAGGGTAAATGTTTGAAAGGTGGCTTTTATGAAATATGTGCATATTAGTACTTTTAAAGTGCCAATACTAAATCAAGTGTAGCTTAACATGGCTAAGTGATCAAAGTCTTTAATATATATTTTAGAGCTTTATATTAGCGTTATTGTTTTTATTAGGCCAAATCAAATCTGGATGATGAAATGAAGACACAAGATTTGGCACAAGTTTGTTTATTTAAAGAGGAAAGGAAGCGGTAAAGTTACTGTTAGGAACGGTTGTGTAGCGTGCAACGTCCTTGTATGTCGTCTCTTACCATATGCAACTGCTGCTTGATCAAAGACTTTAATAGATTAGATCTGTTTCCATTTCTCCTTGTCTCTCTTTCTCGGTCACATTTTCTTCCTTTTTTTCTCCTGTTCTTTCCCTGTTCTTGTTTCTCAAAGACTAAATCAAGACTTGTGAGAGCATTCTACCATATGGTTTGTCAGTGTACCTTATTGGATGTATGTTTGTGAGAGTATTTATGAAGTTTCTGAGAATTTTAAAATGAAGCTTTTTGCCAGCGACCAATTATTTAATGCCAGGAAGTGAAGGAAAGTGACCAGATTACAATAAAATCACAAGAGGAGTCGTAGTTTATGTTGGTGTTAAATGGTTTTTACAACACAAACAAGTAAAGTTTATACTCTGCTGGTAAATAAGCTAAATTTAAAACTTCTTCATGGGAAGAGCTTACTAATGATCATGTCCTGTTTATAGTGTAATAATAACACCGGTGGTGGCGGATAGAATGTGTGTGTGTGTGTTTGTGTAGTTAAGGATTTAAACTTGGAAAAGCACTGAAGGACTTGCTCCTTCAGCAGGTCTTACACTTATGATCGTTTCTACAGAGTATCAATGTGAAAAGAGCCTCTGTAGTAGCTTATTGCCATCTGTCAAAGTGGTACAAACTGCAGTCCTGCCATTTCCAGCAGCTGATGTAATGATTTGCCTTGTTCACCATAGAGAGTTCATTTGCTACCAGACTTACAGTCAGACCACATTAGGCCAAGGCATGACCTCTACCTTCAGTTTCCCTCTGCAATGATTTGGAGGAGTAGCATGTGTAGAGTACACATGGGTTAAAGCAACGCAGAGACAGTACAAAGCAGAACACATGCAGTTTTTCGTTGAACACATGGGCCGGTCAGTACGTACGCAGATGGTGCTCTGCGATGCATCTCCCTGTAAAGGTCACCCTAATTATAGTGAAGGCTGATGAAGACAAGAAACAGCAACCAACTTATCCCAGAAAGTGAAATGTGTAGGATCGCTGATGAGTTGATGATCGAAACAGGTTCAGATTTCAACCCACTATCACCACAGGCTGCCTTATTTTAAGAGCTCTGTTAGTTTGTCCAGCAGGTAATTACCAGCTGCTCAGAAACAGCCCAGCTTTGTCATGTATCCTTTCTGTTGTTTATTTACCATCACACGTATAAAGGTCTTTCACAAGTGCAAGCTCCTAATGAGTCATAGCTTAAATCATCCCACTGGAAGGATAATTCCCAGAACGGTGTGTTGAACTGTGATTGCCAAGACCTGCAACAAATGCAGAACATGGAAAGAATGACCAAGATGTTGATCACAGAAGTTGGCAGCTTGGTTTCTTTCACAAACAGAAATGTTTTTGAGACTACCAGTGAGGCAAACAAATGTGTTTTTGTCAGGAACAGGGAACAAAAATATTACCAGGCAGCGTTCACTGTATACCAACTTGGAACGTTTTCTCTCAGAGGAAGTTGCATTTACCACAATTTACAGGGTCTATAAATATTTTCATCATTGCCCAGAAGAAAGATTAAACCAAGCAGTCTCGCCCACTTTAATGCTCAGTAATGTTTGTGACTCATCAGTCTTTGAGGACACACACTAACCTCCACTGCTTCTGAATATCTAACAAAAATAAGCCTGACTTATGTCATGGAACATCTTAGTTCATTTGCCAGAGTGATCTGGGAAATATTACACTGCATGCTTTATGTCAGAAGTTGCTTCAAACATTTATAAACAGGATTTAAGATAGAAAACAACACCATGTCACACAATCAGACACTGTCCTGTCTATGTCCCTAATAAAGGGCCAAAGTTACAGACAGTTGTATTCTATAATTTTTTTCTGCAAGAATAGAAACTGATTCTATATGTATATAACTAGCTCAAGCAGTCATTTGAAAACATTTTAAGGACATAAGTTATTTTCCACCGGGGTCACATCTGACTGCTTACGTTCTATTTTCTTACAGAGGTAGAGAAAGACCTGGCCAAGCTAGCAGAAGTAGGAAAGATGACCAAGTGGAGCTCAAACAACCTGCACAGTACTCTCCTTCACACCCCTCAGCGCCACAAAACACTGCCCGACAACCTTCCTCTGCCCAGCCTGGTGTCCAGGCCCCAGTCTCCAGCTGCCAGCCTCTCAGGCAAGCCCTGTGGAGTGGGCCTCCCACTGCTCAGCCAAAAGCCCACTTCCTTGGTCATGGGACGGACTCAGTCTCCCAGCAACCCTGGGAGCAGGACTCAAACCCCCCGAACACCCAGCAGGCCCATGACCCCGAATAGTTTACTGACACGCTCCACCTTTAACACTGGATCTCACAAAGAGGTGACCTTCAGGAGGTCACGAAGCCGCCCTGTGACGCCCACATGTCAACCCACACTTCCCCGGCCGCTGCTCACCCCTCCAGGTCTAAGCACTACCGACAGCCTTGGTGCCAGCCTTCGGGCCTATCTGTCTGAGGTAAGACCCCGCTACTGTCAAATATTCTCATTTGTACTCAGTACAGTTGTTGTTTAAGACTTGTCGGCAAGTTTTTGTAAACAAAGTGCATCCCCTATAGTGAGTACAGTGTAGGGCTGTGAATCAAGGTTGAATGTGCTAATGCTAATGCTTTTTGTTGTTGTTTAATAAGAAATGTAATACATTGAACATTTTAGAATATAAATTGCCCTCAACATGAAAAAAAATCATTGAAGCACTTAGCTTTTGTCCAAACTGTAAATTTCCTGTTCTTTTAAAACAGAAAATGAAAATGCAGGTGGAGGGCAGCATTGCTACAGTGACCCCATACCCATAACTAAATGGATTATTTTATATAATTCTGATCACATTTTTTTTCCACTCTTTACATTTTAGTTGATGTAATGACGTTACTTCGACTTGTGTTTACTTTTGGCCTGAAAATGTAAAGTTCTCTCGCCATGCTTTCCAATTTTATTTCCCTTCTGGCTCTGATCTCACATTGAAGAGGATGACATAAGTGGTATGGATTCCACATAACTGTTAGCAAGAGATCAAACCAGTTCATTTCCACAATCAAATTGACAAGGTATTCTCCACAAGCCATGGTCTGACATAAAATTCTACATATAACATTGAGAGTATTTTGTAGCTTCTAAGATTTATCTCGGAATAAAACCTGTCAAGTTCAACCACAGCCTGTAAATCAAATGTAAGACTGCCACAAACTGAGTCATGTGACTTGAAAAACACTCTAAAGGTTTTGAGAGAACTGCTTTGCTAAATATTGAACAGGCTTCATGCCCAAGTAAAAGTGGCTTTTTTTTAAAGTGGGAAAGTGAACACCAGCACACACATGATTCTGCACACGTGCAAACCCTGGCCAGTCTTAGTGTGGGGTTTGGTGCAGAGTCGTGGAGGTCTCTACAGTAGGATGTCGTTTCATTATGGAAAAATGAGTCTGGCATCAAACAGGGGACTTTCAATGGGATTTCTTTTCCTTTCATGATCTACTTAGCAGTAGCGCTTTTTTAAATTCGAAGGCCCTCTGTGCCCTCACACTGGTGATTTTTGACACTGAAAGCACTGAGGACTGAGGCCACCCGTACTCAACTATAGTATGATTACAGCTTTGGTCACCAACTGAAATAACTGTACATTGGTGGCATATAAAGTGCAGATTAAAAAAGAATGCAAAAATAGATCTTTTTTTCTTTTTCATCTTTTGTTTAACCACTTCACACTGCAATTGTTTCAGCGCCCAAAATGGGAAGACATAAAGTTGTTTTCGTAGGGACATCTGGGCAGTTTAAACTTTGAAGTTAATCATTCCCTTTCTCGTATAAAAAAGATGATATAATTGAAAAAACGAGTGCGTACACAAACTAGACAAACTGAACAAGATGTATTTTTGTAGCGTTACTTTTCTTTGTTTTCTTCAGACCATTAAGCAATTACACGGGGTAATCTTTTTTTTTCTTTTTTATTTGTCAGGATGAGTTTTACCAGCAGTTGCAGGCCGTCCGACAGCCCTGGCACATTCCCAGTGACACAGACAGCGACATCATGGAGCCGGAACAGGATAAAAGTGAGTGACCAACCTGCAGCAGAACTTTCTTCCTTCTTTCCACATTAACCGTTCAAAACATGACATTCATTGTTTATCCTTTACTTATTGGCTCTTACTAATTCCAATGAAATAAAGGTCATATTTTTGTACTTTAACTACCTGATTTTCTTTTCTCCATAAGTTGTGATTCACATCCCATAAGTCTAATGTCATTTAGTCACAGTGGATATTAAAGCGCTACAGAGCCAACACATCTATTAAAAAGGGAGGATTCGTGTGCAAGTATCCCTTGTAAAATGCTGTGATGGAGCTCATGGACTGACACATAAAAAGCAGATACAGTTGGGTGAAATCCTCAGGGGTATCGTTGGAATGAAAAGTAGTCATGTAAGGCTTCCCTTCCTGGCACCACACAAGAGATACGCTGTATATCTATCAAGATCCAGTCAATAGACATGAACGGTCCCTGCTCGAAAGTCATAAATCCAGTCATGGCCGCGGTCTGGCTTGAATGCAGGGCTGCAAAATACGCCAGCTTTGAAAGTGACAGAATAAGATCAGACCTCCTTGAATGTTCTGCTGCATAAATCAAATGAACATATATGGAAGTATGGTCTGATAGTCAGAAGCCTTGCCAGAAAGAAACTCTGAAGTACTTCTCAAGTCACTGACGTCCACCAGTTAACCTTTAAATGCATGTCCCATAAACACTGTTAACATATGGCTCATCGACATTGACGGAGACATTTGTGAACATTTAATCTATGGCTGCGTTAAATAAAACTAACTTGTGAAAATAAGACATTTATTTCCTGAACAGAATCAAATAAGGATGGTGAGAATTCTCCTATTCTGGATGATTTAAGGGGTTATTTCTAATATTTAAAGAAGTGGTCATGGGACAAGCTTGGTTGCCTTCAACACATAGCACTCTCAATTAAAGTGTCTAGATATTGTTACCATATTTGGACCAGCATGACATGAAGTTTTTGAATCCTTTGGATTGCATTGTATTTTATTTGTTTTGGAAATTTGGAAAATATTGTTCCAATGTTGGTCAGGCTGGATTAAAAATCTTAACAGGTTGTATTGAGAGAACTGGATGATTTGATTAAAATATAAAAGAAAATATAAAAGGAAATCTTTTCCCATAACTATGGGTTCAAAGCTGCCACATTAGTGTCCCGGAAACTCCTGTGATGTTGCCAACTCTGGTGTTTGTTTAGTAATCCCTACTCCAGTATTTATTTACTTGATGAATTCCGGAAAGTTCCGTAATTAGCTAAGCCCTGTTTTCTTAGTAAGCAAGCGATCATCGTCATCATCCGCGCTTCATATGTTTGGAATCCAAAAGACTGATGTTGGGAAAGGAGAATTCCAGTCAAGCAAAGATAAAGCATGCAAATGGCGGTCACATGGAAAAACATCACCGGCCTCCCTCATTGTTTTTCCAAAAGTGTATTGTGTTTAATAAATGGATAAAAATGTCCTAATAGGTGCCTCAGATGCAGGCAGTTAGAGAGAGACTGACAGAGAAAGAGTTCCAACAGCCACACAACGTGACAAAGTGTGCTCTGGCATTAGACAGGGCCCTCAGGACTGTTTGCTGAAATATGCTTTGTACGTATTTGTGTGTGTGTGTGTGTGTGCAATTTTAAAAAGTGTGTTTAACATGTGGGTGATTGTAATAACATCTTTAAGACATTAAAATTGTTTTTAGGCCATTTTCTTTGCCCCTTAATCCATTAGTTCTGTGAGGGGTAACTCTTTGACTTGTGAATTAGAGGTTGAATTGCACATTGGCAACTGAACATTCAATTTGTACCAATGAGATTATAAAAAGTACATCTGTAGGAATGGGGCAACAAACAAAGTTCCCATTGCTTTATCTCATGCCTTTGAATTTTGTGTATATTTCCATGCACATGGACTGACTTCATTAGTGCAGTGACACCTTCCTCCCACTATCTCAGCAGATGTGTCTAAGCCTCAGCCAAATGTGGTGGAAGCTAAATAATGGGGGAGAAAATCCATAGGTATTTCCTGTTATTCTATAAACTTCCACAAAGGGACAACCACACATACCACAGTGGAGATGAAAGGAGTCTGCGAGGTTTTTGTAACTTTTCAATTTCTGTCCTTCATGGCTGGAGCTACACCACTTTAGAATTAAAGTGTTTAACTATATGTTTAAACATTAAAGAACGCCATGACTTCAGCTCAGTAATCAGACAACCTGGGGTGTCTTTTCCTCATACAGTACTACTTCCTGTGAGTGAGGAATAACACTGGAATGTGAAAAAGAAAACACAACTTCATCTCCTGTGCTTTTTTCCTAGGAACTGGAGGATTATAGTAACTCTAGGCTGTGATGTGACAGCTTCCTTATTTTGTGACAAAAAACCCATCAACGTTAGGACAAAATAATTAAAAAAAACAAGTGTTTCTGGTGCTCCTAAACTATTCTTATTACAGCCCTTGTATCCAGTTGTCAGTAACTCCAGTGCCTTATTACACCAATGTCAACACTCTCTGTGTCACAAACTTTTCTTGTCTTTACAGGTGGGTCACGGGATGCCAGTAAAAGATCTGTGTTTTCAGGTAAGAATGCGACCATTCCCATGCATCTTAGTCATAAATCCAAACCAATTCACTTTATAATTTACTGTCTAACTTGAGCATGGGCCATTTGCTTTGTTTTGACCGCAGATGAAAAAGTGATGGTTTCAAAACCACTCAAATTTTCCATTATACTATTCCTGCGGTTTTAGCTCTTGTGTATGTCTTGCCAAACATAGAAAGTGCAGAAATCCTTTCAGTTTGTGTGCAGCTCAGAGTAACACAACCTCTACATCCGGTTGGTGCATGCTGTCAGTCACTGAGCATGGAAAATTGGCTCTTACCTTCGCCCAATAAGACAAAGTCAGCTTTTTTTAGGAATTTTGGAGAGCTAAAGAACGCAGATGGATACGGCTGGAGACGATGGAGATGAGAGTTCAGGAGAAATGTTTGTAAAGAGGGACTGAGATGTGAGGCAACACAGAATGTTGAGCTCCAGTGTTGTGCTGACTGAAGAAAGAGAGCATGTTTTTTTTTTCAGCAATGATTCAAAAGCAATAAATAAAATTCACACTTCTTATTTTTTACGATCTCGCCCCCAGGAAGCTAAGCCTTTAGGCATGTCTATCTGGTGTTCCACCTGGCAGCGTATTTCCTCTCCTCTTGTTTTTATATCATACCATTTATGTGCCCTACCATATACATTTACTAATATTCACAAGGACCAACAAAGTCAAGTGTAAAATATGGGGTAGATTGTTTGTTTTTAAACATTTTAGAGCTTGTCAGTTCTGTAGTATTTTTAAGGATTTTTGTGAGAATAAACCATGGAAACCTTCAAACAGTACTACTAATATGTCTTAGTAGTTTGAGTGGGCCACAACTCAGTGCTAATGTAGTAAGACAGGGGCTGCATCATTTGCATCTACTCCCCCAAATCTCCTTGTCCAATGCTGGGTAACCCATGCCTTCATTAACTAAGTGTATTTCCTTGGTCTTTTTAAAACAATGTGCATATTCCATATTTAGCACCCCCTCCACAAATGAGAGAATGATTTATATGTATTGTATTGTACAAACCAAAATTCTCCACTACTATACCTTTAAGGTTACCATGGCATCAGCAGCACTGGTACGTCCCAAAAGTGTTTTGGTTTTTATAGGCTACTGCCTAATTCTGGTTGAGCCACGGTGTCTGTCAGTGACCTGATTTTTGGAGCCACAAACACTTAACCTCAATAACAACCCATTGGTGACTTACCGTGAAAGCCTCCACCTTCATTTATGGTCCATTCAATTAACGTCACAGGCTAAATGGAGGGCACAGTGGTTCTGATGTGTGATTGGTGGAGGCTGCCCATGTGTGGAGACATCAACGCTGCTTGCCCAGTTCCATTTAGTCACTCGGGCCCTGAGTTTACACGCAGCAGACAGCGTCAAATCTCAGCGTCAACATTTGGGAGAAGGAGAAAGTCTGTCTGGTTTGAGGTTGTCTGCGGTTCTCCTTCTTGTGGCTCCGGAGGTGCCCACAGCTTCTAGTGTCGCTGTGCCAGTCTGGAGACAGATCTGAGAGCAGAGCTGCTGCTGCTGCTGCTGCTGCTGCTGCTGCTGCTGCTGCTGCTGCTGCTGCTGCTGCTGCTGCTGCTGCTGCTGCTGCTGCTGCTGCTGCTGCTGCTGCTGCCTGGCTATCAGAGAGAGAGCTCAGACTCCCAGCTCTGAGCCAATCACAGCTCTCACAGAACTTATTATGAAATATGGCCATTGGAGGCTCCAATGGGCAGCACCAGGCCTCTTTTTCCACCTCATGTTTGACTATGACATGTTCAAATATTAAATGGCTGTTTCTTAGCAATTGCCTCAGTTATTATTCTTATTTGTGGTCGAATATGTCTCATTTTCGTTTCTAGGAGACTGATGTTTTGTCTTTCTCCCTTCACAGGCCTATAGTGACGGAGACGAAGACCAGGGACACTGATTGAAACAAAAAATATGCAAACCACTGGACATTTTGAATATGTGTTTCCAAACAATTATTTTTCTACTGCACAGGAATGAAAAACAAAACAAAAAAACAAACAAACAAACAAACAAAAAGAGATTGTATACTTTTTTTCACAGATATTTCATAGTTGTTTTACTTTGATTGAATGGTAGAATGTGAAAATATTAATTTTTGAGAATGAAATGCAACAGTTATTTTTGTTTGCTCTATGGCATGCAGAGGAACTTTGATGTGAGGTCTAGAAAAAAATCTTTCTCAAGAGCATATTCACAACGTGAAAACAGCACACTCCCGCTGGGAATACTTGTGCCGATATGCACTGTTAAAGACATGTAACGTTTTCCAAGTTATTTCCAAGACATGAAAGGTATACAAGGAATGCTGTTAACTTAATAAAAATGGTTCGATGCACACGACCCCAATTTGCTTCTGTTCTGTTCATAACAACACGTGTCAGTAAAGAGGAGGTATTTGACTGAGTAATGATACTGTAAATTATACTCATGTGACAAATATATAATAATGAAACAAAAAAAATCAACATTTCATTGGTTGTACTGTAATAACCAGCTTTAATATTGTTTTCTGTTGTTTCCTTTCTTTTATCCTAATTGTACTAATATTCCCTATTTTTTCCCATTTTCAAGCTAGCACCCAGTTACCTCAGGTACAGTCAGGTAAGTCATGTCGACCATTAACTTTTACTGTACAGTGAAGGAGTCAAACTGGGGCAGTATCAGAGACGAAGAGGTCTGTGCTCACCCTGACTGCACTGCTCCTGTGTGTTTGCCCGGGCATGTTCTGGTCAAACTGTGGTTGTCTAAGTGTTACGTGTGCAACGTCAGCACCATAGACACACGCCATGCACACACTCTCCACCCTGAAACAGGCTGATCCCTCTATCCCAGCTGTACTGTGTTTTGTGGTGCGGTACATGCAGCCATGCCAACTCCAGAGTCTGTCTCTTGGGATGTGGTCACCGAAACGACTCGAATCTCAAGTCTTTGAGGGAGATTCCTGTAAAGAGGATGTGTGAGACGACTAATCACCCCACCCTGTGTAAAACATGGCATTTGAATTAATGCCCTTGTATTTCAGCACATTTATGGCACGATGGAAAGGGATGTGGTTTCCAGAGATCTCTGGAAAAATTTAAGGGCATGGCGTAATCCAATCACATTGATGCCTTGATATACTCTTCATATCACTGTATAAACAGTATTTTTCCTGTCATTTCTTATTTTCCTCAGTTACTTTGTTAAAGGGGAGCTGAGGTTATGGTTCCCATCTGTACACGTCCTGCAAATCAGCAGCAGCATGCTAACTGGGTTTATACTATCAATATTTGTCTTTGAGTTCACATGTCTGCTCCAGTTCTCCCCATGTTGTGTCAGCATAATCTCAAGACAGGAGGAGTTCCGAAGTCAGGCGAAGCAGTTTGTCATATGACGTCTTCAGTTACAGCTGCAGATGTGACACAAAGACAGCACCCTGATGCTCTTTCCTCACTTGCTTTTTGGAAGTCTCTCAGCATATCACAAGAGTGGAAATAAAATGTTGGCAACAAAACAAATGAACTGTCATGTTGAAGATGATTTGATAGAATTGAACTACATGTTAAATAATTTAACAAATGCTTTTGTGAAATTGGTTGTGGCCCTGAATTCAAGATATCCAGTTTGGGGCAATACGTTGAATCTTTCCTCATGAAGTATATTTAAAGTCAGATCATGCTAGTGGAATCCTAGGAATCCCAAAGTTTTATGGTCAAAGAATTAGTAATATGGTTGTTGTTAGCTAAATAATAGCCAGAAATTAAATTTTAAAAAGTAGAAATGTGGGGGGAAAGTATGACTAAAAAGTACCTCAGTGAAATACACTGTATATCTAAGCTTAGCAGGATTAGGCATAGACAAAATACTTTATAAACCTTATAACATACTAAGAAGTCTCAGGCTGCACAAAGCTGTCAAAGTGCTGTGATTGGCAGCCTGGAACCAAAGCTAGTCATGTATTATTATTCTTTGATGACCACACTGTGTATATACAGTATATCATATGATTTAAACCACTATGTATCAGTCACACTTTCTTTGTTGTGAGTAACTGAAAGGCTTGTGTTTCATATCATTAATACTTCACGTCTCCCAAGTATGAAACCTCTACATCATTTCAAAGCATGCTTCTCTGTGCAGCCTTCATATACCAAGCCCATTCAAACGACTGTCCAGGCCACCCATGAACAGTGGCAGACATCTCTGTACTTACTGGGAGATCTGGACCACCATCGGTGGTCAGTAGACTGACCCGGGTCTTACTTTACAAGTGAACAGACTGGGATTCATACTGATGTACGGCACTCAAATAAATCTAAGCTGAAATGCAGGTATGCTTTGAAGGCCTATACAGTCAGTCAGTCAGTCAGTCAGTCAGTCAGTCACTATCAATCACTGCATGAACTGTTCGGTTGAGATAGTATAGAAAATAATACAGTTAAATCAAATGGTTTTGTGGACAAATGTTCTTTCTGAGAATCTGGTACATCAGAGTCAAATTTATGTTTTCATTTCTTTTAATTTTAATTTTAGACTAAGTCTTTATAAAGGTAAAGGAACTAAAATATAAAATTTGAATTTATTTCATTTTTCTTTTTCAAAAATTCCACCTTAAAGTCAATTGTGAGGTCATGAAGAACTTGACCTTTCTTAGTTTGCAAAAGGATTAGAAAAAAATAATTTATTAAATATTCCTCAAATTTACTTTTTTACTTGAAGACTTTATCTGAATAACACAATCTGCTGTCATGTTCAGACCATTGTAAGAGCCTTAAAGTATCCACTTCCTGAACGAGTCTTGTGTATAATTAAAAAGAAGCTCTTTATGTAAAGAATCCTCAGCCCCAGGAAGTTTGTGTGGCTCTTCTTCCTGAACAGTGTCTGTAATTTAAGGCATAACGAACAATCTGGATTTAGTTTTGCGTTTGTGTTCATTGAAGTGAAATTAACTGCTGTTCTCACAGAGCTAATGAAATCAGGCCCCACTGCTCTGTAACTGTTGACATCTTCACGGCTGTCATCAACATGAAAGTCCTACAGTTGCTGTGGGTTGTTGTTATTTGAAGGCTAAATATAGACGTTCTGCTCGCTCAAGTGCCGTCGATCACTTTGTTTGACAAAATATTAAAGTAATAAACGGCTGTAGAAAGTGTGTTGACAGCACAGATGTGTCCATGTTTGCAGCCAATAGTCAGTAGCTCTGTACAAGTAAAACATTAGGTGTAGCGTTACCAGAGTGTGTTGTGTACTGAGCTTATCTCATAATTTTATTGATCATTAACGTTTTTAGGTCCAACATAACAAGTTAATTAGCACTTGACTGGGATTTGATAGTTGTTAAAATCATGAACAGATTCATATAACCATGGTTTAGTTGTAAAATTGGCTTAAAAAATAAATTGTAATTAACAAAAATTTTCAGAACTGGTCTGCAGTACCCGCATAGTTTCAAGTCTGAATCCCTGAAAATTAGTTTGGGAAATAAATGTAAAAGTCCAGGAGCAAGCCACTGATGAAAAAAAGATAGGGAGTTGGGAGTTCCAAGGTTTTTTCCAAGGCATACTTTTTGTACATTTCCTGAAAAGAGAAAGTTCTGTAGTTCTGATATAGCTAAAAATAAAGCATCAAGCAAAGAGTCTAGCAGTCTAACAAAGCTTTAAAACTTTTGGTAAAGCAGATTGAACGATGCCCCAGAAAAAGAAGAAAAGCTGTCTTTCATGTCTCTATACTGTAGCATGGTTGTCTTTACAACATGTGTCCGAAGAATGTCACACATTATATCCGTGCGTCTTTGTCTCCATTCACCATAAAATGGAAAACAAACAGGGCTGTAAATATTTGTGTCTTTGTCTTCATGCAGCAGCATAATGAAAAACAATAAAGCTTCAAAAGTGCTGCAACTCTGATGTTGTGTTAAACACTAAGTGTATGCAGGCTGACTGATGTTTGTATTAGATTATATTTTCTGTTAAATTTTTTTTTTTTTACTTTTATTTGAGTTACTTCAAACTTTTTGATGACATTACATTTTAAATTGTTTAATTCATTTTCATGGGCTAACTTGGAGTTTAGCACTTTATTATATTTATTGGTTTATATACATTTTGTACTTTGCTAATCATCACTTGTGTAAGTTCATTTTGTTTCCTCTTGCGAAACTCTATAAATCTAAAGGAATGGATGTTTACAAACATTTGTCGAAAACTTCCGATTCCTGAGGAAAACAAACGCATCAGCAGACGTCATGGTTTACGGAAGCGAGGAGGCGAACTTGTTTCTTAACCCTTCAGGTAAAACGTTACCTACGTTAACGAAAAGATTAAATTACAATTAATAAACTCACAATAAATAAACATTTCTTCGGTGCAGTTAAACAAGCAGACGAGAGACACTTCTGCCACTTTGTTCACTTTGGAGATTCATCTGAAAACATTGGTGAGTCTACTATTTACTTACTTTATCTACCTGCACAAAATAAACACGTAAATAAAACGTTAGGTTTACCTTACTCTCCGCATTATTATTAATTCTTTTTTTAGTTAAATGTGTTCTTAATATAGTTTGCTTGGTATGGTGAGGTTGTTGTACAAAATAATCTTCCTCTATCGGCAACACGTAATCACAACACAAATCCCTAGCCTGGATCAGCGGCCTACAGTCTAGGCCTTATTTTTAATTATGTCCCACGAAAACACATGCAACACTGAAAATATGCAAATCCAGTGAAATGTGAGATTACAATTGCCTTTGTGTGTGTGTGTTTTCGGTTTTTATAGCATTTAAGGATTATGTCCTCAGTCTTAGGAATACATCTTAAACCCATTTATTGTTCAAACCTCAGGCAGCGTAATAAAAATACTCTCCAACCAACACTATAAACCAGCAGAAATTCATCATTGTTGGTGGACAGTTGAGGCGGTTGGGTTTGGCAACACTTGTAAAGTGCTGAAGGACAAACTGTCCATATTAAACACGTGTTTTGTTGTCTCCAACTGAATGCTTTTCCTGACTTTTCAACCATATTTCACTAGTGCTTCGCTGGCCTTCTGTTGAGGTCAGAGTTATTTGCCTCCCTCGTCCTAATAGTCAGTTGTGTAAAATACCAGTCGACAGTTGTTTAATAACAGGTTTCAGCCAAGTCTTCTAAGCATCTGAGCAGCTGATTGTATTTGTCAAATCTTTTACTATTCACTCTTCACTTTTTCCACAAACTTACTTAATATTTCTTCTGGCCAGATTTTCTATTTCTGGTGTGTGAGACATGTTTGTACATATATGTAAAGATTTTTATTTTCTTTTAAAAACAATATGCATTCTTTGCCGCAGCAGTAGTCCACACAGTTATTGTGCATAATTCTTACAAGGGATGACCTTCCTGATGCATTCAGTGACTAGGTGAAAATCATGCCAAGAACCTTCTACATGGCTGGTGGGAATGGAAAAAAGTTAAATATGTGCATTCTGTGTAGAAACAAATTTGGAAAATACGTAATTAAATGTGCTTAGTTATATAATGTTTTGTTCTTAACTTTACGTACTGTAAGGTCAACCATTCTTTTTTCTGTTAGTGTCAGACTAGTGTCAGAAAGAAAAGATGGTTCCTGGGACTCACAGATGCTGTACTGATCCTGTTGTGTATTTAAGGTTGTTCCAAAGAATTTTTTCAGACAGTCCAACAAGATTACGTATCAACAGAAGTCCTGTTGTGATCACTGGCTGATTTTAAGGCTGTCAGATCTCAGCAAGCTGAAGTCATTGAAGACCCTGGAGCCTTGAGAACACCCTTCACGTTTGCCTCGGTTCAATTGTGAGACCTTGTTGTGTGAGAACAGTAGTTAGACTCTGACACTAATTTATGGTTTTCATGCTTTCTTGGGGATCTTTTCAAAATCTAGAGCTCTGTGTGTGTGTGTGTGTTACGTACCCTCAGGAATTGTGGTGGGTGAGGCAAAGACCTAGGTCATATGACTCATGTTGACTCTGCACTGGTCCAGGGACTATGTGTGCTTGTATCGAAACCAATATTCTTTAAAATTCAAGGACCTACTCTTGGTCTGGTGGTCTGTGGTTTACTGGAATGATTTGTGCTTGTTTGCAGGGGATGTTTTTTTTTATCCACGCCTGCCGTTAGGTGAAACTAAATATTGTGTTAGGGACACAAAAGCATTGTTAACCTGATCATTTGTTCAGCTATTATGAAAAGTGTTTCTCTGCTGCCTTCAGTGAGGTGCCCTTGGGGTAATGTGGAACACCTCCACGGCTGTAGTTATATTTGTGTAATGTTTCACCATCATAGCTGAGGGTTTTGCTCTCCTGTGCTCCAAATGCACCATCAGTCCCTCTAGATCCATTCTTTCTTTTTCATTTACATATAAAGTTGCTGGGGATTTATTGCGTCCACACATGGCTTTTTACTCAAGTTGTGATTTATTGCCTGTTCTTGTGGCGCTTTATTCTAATTGGCCGCCTGAAGAGGTTTTGTTTATTTTTTTTTTTGCATTTGTCCATTTATCATAGCTAACTGCCAGAGGCTGCTGAAGGAAGGTTGGGTGACATCTTTCTGCACAACCTTATTTCTTTCACTCACCTTTTAGGAATAATGCTTCTCTCTACCCCGTGTTGCAATTTCCTGCCACCACAGCAAATATTAGGTTTCACATTAAAGCTTGAGATTGCCTCTGATAGTTTACTCGTCTTTGCCCAATTTTAATTAGGTGTAGGATAATCAATAAGCAAACAGATAGACAAAAACAAAACAAGATTCCTACCACCACATGCTAATTGAATCTACACTTGTGCAAAGTCAATGTCTTTTTACCATTGTCTTGATTCCCTTGCTCTCAAAACAAAATAAAGATAAGAAGATATGTTGGCCGAATGGAGGGAAAAAACTGCTATATCTAGATAACTAGATGACACGCTCACATTTATTGACTACTGTTTGTTACATAAGAATTGTATTTGTTGCTGTGTTTCCTGATATGAGGGACATCCGATATAACACCTGCCTAATAGACCCATTTGATACTAAGGTCAATGGTAAATAAATAAATAGAACTTCTGAGAAATTTCTTTCCCCAAAAGTTTTAGGTTATTCAGCAACCAATGGTTTACCTTCCATGCATCCAGATTCATATGCAAATGGGAGAAGTGGAAATCGAAAACCCATGTTTTAGGTCAATACCTAGGGCAGTGGTTCTCAAGTGACCGAGCCTTCGTTCACACACTTTTAGCTCAGTCTTATGGTGGCAGTGAATAGTGTACCAGAAGCTACAGAGTTTAGTTGTCATGTGAAGAAATGAGTCATTGGTAGTCAGGTTAGACCCACGGCATCTGCTTTTCTCCGTATATTTCTGTCACCTGTGTTGTGTGTGAATAGCAGCATCTAGATAAATATGTATTCATGCAAACATACTGACTACAACTATATTACTGTGCTAAAAATTATGCAGCAACAGCCTGCTTTGTAGTCTCCTGCTCATAGCGGGAATCCTGGAGTCATGTTGTATGACTATAGGTGGTCTTTGGAACACCAGGTTCTGCATAGAAACTATTGGATAACAATTTCTTTACGAGTTCTAAGCCTTTTTATTAAAAGCAAACTTTTTCATTCTTATTAATAAATCTTGATGATTGGCTATTTCACAAAAATATAATTCAGATTCACTGTACTCTTCTCTACAGCAAAGCCAACAAAAAGTAATTTAATATAATTGCAACTTCCAGGTAGTCACCGCTCTTGACCTTCTAACATTGGAGCTGGTTAAGCGGCAGAAACAATATTGAAATATTTGAGTTGGCAGTAGGCTCCATGTTCTTTCCTCTATGGATGGTGTGCAGGAAAAAGGGTGGAGTATGACTAAATCATACCGTTTTAAAGTTAAATAGCCTTAAGTATGTCTCTGACCATAGGAACCCAGAATACGTCTGTACTAAGGCCAGACAATTGATGTGTCTCAGCTGCTTTACACCTGCTTTTGCCTTTCTTTGCTCTTTCTCTCACTGATTGTAATGAATGCTTAGCCTTTTCCTGGCCGGCTTTTTGCAAATACTTGTCGTGAGAATTATCATTAGGGTTTGATTTGATGATGGTAAAGGGCAACAGGTCTGTCTGTCAGAGCAGGGAAAACGTCTGTGGAAAAAAATGTTGCTATGTGAGCAACATTGAAGTGTTTGCTTCTCTTCCTTTCCAATCACAGAGATGACGCCGTTTTCCCTCATCAAAGATGAACCTTGCCAAGGCTCTGGTGTCAGTTTCCTAGCAATGCATTGCTAAGTGGAATTATTTAGGACTCACAATGCATTCACTTCAGACTGTTTGAACCAAAACATAATGAACGGACCGGAACATTAGCAAGTTACATGTGTTGATGTGACGGTGTTTGTAATGATTTGCAGAAGATGTTCAGAGAATCAGCCCCACTCAGAAGATAAGTTCCATGAACTTTTTTTTTTTTTTAACAACAGAGTAAGGGTGGAATTCCCTCTGAGTCATTAGTGTTTTCACTTTGGCTGCAAGAAATCCTTTCCATTTTCTGGGTTTCACTTTTTATGAGTTTGAGCAAAGAACGGCTGGATGTCTACACCAGCTGTCACAGATATATTTTTTTCTCGCTCTGTATCCACCATATTGCCAGTATAGGCTCTCATTTTATTTAAGACCATTTTCATCAGAGGCTGTAAATGTAATGTTTATCCAAATTTAGTGCCTCGGAAACCTCACTTTGGTCACTTTAGCCATGGGAATAGAGTTGCCTCAAAAGAAAATGTTGTTTCACAGGCCTGCACAGCAGGTAGGCTGCCTCAAACGGCAGCTTTGAGGAAAATGCAGCCACAGTGTTTTTGGTCTCCTATCAAGAAGGAACCACAAACATCCGGAGCTGTGGATGAAAAAGAAATGCCACAGTATAGTCAAAATGTGACACCTCCCCTTCCTCAGCCTGATCTGTACAATATGTCTGGTAAGAGTGCATTCCCACGCTATCTTATTGGTGCCAACTCAAAAGTGAACATGAAGCTAAATAGGTTTACTAAGTATGGGAAGAAATGCTACATGCACTTCTTGGAGGCAACTATGCATAATGGGATCATTGTGATATTCTATATTACATTACATTGATTTATAGAGTGTGTAATTCTAATTCCTCAAAAAGCCACCCACTGAGACATCTTACCTTTTTATTAACAGCCTAACAGAGACTTTTATCTAATTATTCAACGCTGAAACTAAATATAAGCTGTAGACCTTTTTTAATGATTAGAAAAATAGTTTCAAGATTATAGCCTCTGACTTCTGTGCAATGACTGCTGTGTTTTGTCTCCCTTTTCCCTAATGGTTTCTGTTACATGGTCTGAATGAATCAGCCTTTGTCTGTTACATCGTGTCAGACAGCGGAAGTCTGTCTCTGAAATCCCCTTTTTTTAAAAATTATTTTGATATTTATGTCACACTGAGACTGACTTGAAAGGCCAGGAGAACATATGAAAAGGAATCATTGATAACTGAGCACATTTTAGTGCTCCTCCAATGATGCCATTGACAAGTTACCTCATAGTTGGACTTGAATTTTTGAATTTAGCCCACTGAAGATTGTGTCTTTTAAAGTTGAGGCCAAACAAGGAGAGGTTTGTGGGTGATCCTGTTTTGTCTGAAATGTTTCCATCAGGCTATGATGAGCTTAGGTTGTTCCAATGGTTATGAGAAAAAAACAAATGGAAACTGTGTTTGGATGGCAATGATCAGTGTTTATTGTTAGTCATTTATTTTAAATTATTAAATGGAAAAGTGCAAGGTTTGAAGATAGTTTTGGTGCTTGAATTGTGCCAACTCTCCACAAGAGGGCACAGATGATGAGGCTAAAGGGGTCAGACAGGATTCCTGGATGGTTGTTTAGAAACAAAAATTAAAAATACTTATTTTTTAATAAGTCTCACCACACACCTGAAATCCTGTTTAATGACTGAAATGAATATTTCGTGACAGGAGCTTTAGATGTTAAAAACTAAGAGCCAAACCCGGCTGGTCAGCTGTAGTAATACACTTTGAACTACATTTCCAGATGTTTACAGTGGAATTGGTGAGGATGTCTGTGGTGCTTCCATGACCATGTTCTTTTGTAGTAATGGATTTTGACAATTCTGATAGATTCAGATTCTGAAGGCACATAAACAATTTGAAATGAGTCAAGACATTGTAACCACAAACTGCTTGATGCCTGCCGCTGAGTTTGCGGTCGATTATGTGAGGTTCCCACATTGACATAAAAGTTTTTATTGTAAAATCAGAAATCAACGTTTGACATTGTTAAAGAAGACATGGTTAAAGATATGTGAGTTGTGTGTAAAGTAAAACTGGTTTCACAATTTTTACTTTGAAATTCTAGCTATGCACAGGTGTATTTAAAGCTGATGCATACATTTTGAATGTGATATTTATAGAGCCATTGTTACATTGTTACCCTAGAACTGTGTTGAATATTAAATTCTAAAACTGATTTCAACAGTAATTAGCTACATTAGTTGACACAAACCTGAGAGTTGTTTTATTTTTAGTTATTGCTTGAGAAGCACTTTCACGTTGGTGGGACAGGTTTATTACCTTAGTCTGCTTTACTGGACATGCCATGAAGTAGAACTATGAAATGATCTTAATGGCATCACCTGCACTTTGATGCTGGATGTCAGATGCTGACACAGAAGAGCAGTCGTGGTGTTTGATTTACAGGGACATGTGGTCAAAGCTGCTGTTTGTCCTTGTCAGTTGGTGTACTGTTACACAGTATTTGACTCTTTTGATAGCCCCATATGGTTCGCATGACATCTAAAGTTGTCCTACTGTGTTTTGTGTTTTTCTTGGATGGAAATTTAGAAAGTGCTTGGTTTCTTATTCAGATCTTTTTCATTTTTTTAAAAGCCATTCTGAAAATGTGTGTTAAGCTGAACAAATGCCATGCCATGGTTTCTGTTTAAACGGTTTGAAACTTAGTTACAAATTATATTATTACTTTTTCTTTCATCACTAGTCCTATAGTATACCATGTTATGCTGCTCTTTAGGGAGTCAAAAATTATAGTATAGAGTTTAAAATGTCAATGTTACAAATCCTGTGCTACTAGCCTCACTTTTGCTCATAAAAGTAATTAATACCTAGGTCTGCAGGTTAGATGTAAACAGAGGAGCATCTGGTGGGACAGTCATGTGTCTTGCGCAGACCAGCCACCTAGTCCGGTTTGCAGTATCCACTCCCTCTTCTCTGGATGTCAGGGTGGAACAGAGGCAGGGAGATGACCACACAAAGGAAATATTTGTCCAATCTGTCCAAGCAAACTCACCAATTGAGAGGTGAACTTTCCCATCGCATTGCTCTGTGTCTGTGTGACATGTAATTGAAAGAGGAATTATGCTTTGAACCAAGCAGGGGAGGCAACCTCTGTGTTCACAGCAGTAGTGGGGTTTAATGGTCACTAACAGATTCTGCACCTGTTCCACCATTTTTTTAACCTGGTCAGATTCATCAAACGTGGTATATTTTGGTTTTCATGATAATGAGGTTGAAGTCTGACTAAACAATGGCTTGGCAGCACTTTCAAAGCTCCCTTTGCTTTCTTACAAAACATATTAAGCTACAAAAGGATCATTGAATGCACAAAGATGATAGTTTTACACTACACTTACTTGCACATGCATGTTTTTCTGTACAAAAAATACAAAAAGAAACCATACCTTTGAACTGAACAGTGATTACCATATGCAAACTTTAAATAAATCCTCTTAGTGTTATGCATGAAGGCCTGTGATTTAAATTGTGTTTTTAAAACTGCTAGGGTCTAAAACTTTTGGGTAATGTCCTTAAAGTATCTCCATGCTCTCTATTGGCTTCTGCCACCAGCATCACAAAGACAAGGAAGTCACTCTATGTATGCAAGTACTAAAACCTTCATCTCTCTCAGGATTCATGAGATGGTTTCGCGTCCTGTGTCAAGAACTCTGATTCTCTGTGTGTGTTTGGTCTCAAATTGTTTGCCAGTGGGAAGTGAAAAGGGTTGCCGGGGTGGTGAAGGCGAGTTGTTTGCTCATGTCCAGTGCAGCAGAATGGATGAGGACACAGATGGGATTTCTCTCTGGACTTTTCTTCTGACCTGGCCCCTCTGTGTTTGGAGAGACACGGAAAGCTCTGCTGGAATTGACAGCCACCCTATTGAAGGGGGGCAGACATAGATCTTTTACCCTGCTCGGTCTCAATTGGGGGTGGAGGAAAAATGTATCTTTGGTGGGGGTTTCTGGAGATGGCATCAGTGAAGTCAATGGTCCATGAGGTCAGCACCTTTCTTTTTTCCATTGGTCCAGAAAACCTCTTTGTTGATACAAATGTGTGTGTTGTGTTGACAGCAAGCATTTCTACTCATACAAATAAGCAATAATTTACAAAAGCATAATGACTGTTGCTAGACGACAAATAATTATTTGACATCTTAGCAGTGTAAGATTATAACTAATGTATTGTCAGTATTGTCAGTATGCCTTTATTTTCAGTGTTTGAGATTTAAATATCCGTTTGAGTTTGTAGGGGATGGAGGTTCAAATCGGATTAAAATCTGTCTAATCTGTTCCTGGTTCAATGGTTGCTATGTTGCTTGACTTTTAGTTTTTCTGAACCCAGGAATATAACACTGAAGTGCAGAGTTTTTCATGTTTTTCAAAAACCACACACTCCCTAGTATTGCTAAGTAGATGCCTCTCAGCAGCATAACTATGTGAGGCTGCTCACTCTATTTGTCACTTTTTTTTAGAAGGATTGAAAAAAGAAACATTACTGACAAAATAAAAATAGAAAGAATGTTTCGAGAGGTATTTGACTAGCAAGACCTACCAATATTTGTATTGGTAGGTATAACTGACAAGGTTACTGAGGGCAGTAGAGGGCAGTCAGTTTACATTATTTCTTGACCCATCATTAATCAACAATAGCCTCCAAACATGGATATATTAAAACATGACATGGTTATTCTCCTCGTAGTCCATTGACTAGTCAAGGGTGAATGAAAACAGTTAATTAAATAGCCAAAGTGACCAGGTCAAATACAGATGGACTGCATGCTCATATTTTCTATAATAAACTGTACGGGATAAAGACTAAAACTGAATATATCTGTACTTTTCCATTCTATTGAATCAATATTGTCAAGGAAAGTCCAGTATTGGGTGGGCTCAGCTTCAAAGCTTTGAAATCATCTGGGTTTGTTTCTTTCCACGCTCAGTACTTTTGCTGTCCTCTGGAGAACCATAAGGGGATTCACAGAACAGCAGCCTCCTTTCAAAGTGAAACAAAATGCATCTGCAAGAGCAGCATCCAAGAAACACATCTCTACTTAATACGTAGGGCAGTACTGTATATCTGAAGCACTCCCATTATGCTATAATAGGAAATATTTTGAAATATATTTTCCATCACTTGTCTGCTTTTTCAGCACATGATGGTGATATATTTACATTCATTTTGTACATTTCATTAATTTAAAAGAAACCATTGCCAGTGGAGCTTGTGTTCTCACTAAGTGGAGACATTATTATTAGTCTGTAGTTTTCTTTCATATTTTAGTTGGTTTGTTGGTAAATTAATTTTTAATCATAAAAAACATTTTTTTAATCTATGGTAATGTTAATTATTTTAAGCATTTTTGATGTTGACAAACATGGCTGCAGTGTGTTCTCATTGGTCACCCAGGGTGAGCGTTGATTGACAGGGTCTAATGTATATCTGATGTCAGGAGGTGAGAGGAGGGAATTCCACAGTGCAGCTGTGTTGAAGTGACAGGTGTAGCAAGATCAGTGTAAAGGTGAGAGGTCAGGAGGTCAGGATTCCAGGACAGTACAATACAGGCACTTCTTTAAGTAAATCATTAAGTAGCCTTTTAGCCTAACTTATATGAAAGTAATT
>NC_024309.1:8672403-8685802 GCF_000523025.1 Cynoglossus semilaevis | reverse complement strand
ACACACACACTCTCTCTCTCTCTGCAGTACAGAATGCTTGTCTCAGCCCTCAGTTCATAACCTATTTTATTTAATTGGATGTAAAGGGATTGTTTGATATCCTCAGGGCAAATCCTTTGGCAGATTCCAAATACTTGCACTCGCCACTCCGTAGTGAGTCTGGTCCAACTGAAGTGAAATATCCCACATGGGCAACACTCTTGGGTTGCTCATGTGTCACCACTCCTGCTAATGTATAGCTGCCCACTGTGACAGTAAAAACATACCTGATTGCAGACAAACAAGTGTGTTCTTTCAAGGTTCTGTCTCAGATAGTGATACTTAAAAACCACATTTGACAGCAGGGGTAACAGAGGCGAGATGTATCCAAGGCCAACTGGAACAGAACTCTGTTTTAGAAGTGTAGCAAAGGCACATTAACATCAGGTTAAACCAACATTGGGAGTGGGAGTGAGCCAGCAATCATTAAAGAGCGAGAGTGAGCAACGGGCAGGGTCAGGTTACATGCGTTCGACCCCAGACCTGCCTGCCCTGAACCTGTCTGTCAGAGGAAAAGTTGAAGCAGATACCAGAGCAAGGGAAAGGGAGTACAAAAAAAAGAAGAAGAAAAGACTGCCGAGTGACACAGTCTCAATGCAATTCATTCAGCTGAACCCCTCTGCTTACTTTGGCGTGTGAAGAAAAATCTAATCAGATCTGGGGTGGTTGCATCAGAGGCTTTTCAAACAGTACCCTGTGTCTGAGATCAATGAGTCAGTCATGGTCCAAATGAAGAGTGGCTCTCAATTTTATTCTGTAGTGACGCAGAACTAATACTGCAATTTTGATTAATTTGATGTCAGCAACTTGCTACAATGCTTCGTATTCAGCACTCTAATGTTTGTGGCCTGGATGTGACATATTTCAAGGGGGTGAACCCAGTGCTGGGTCAGGCCCTAATGAGACCCACGGAGGAGTCATTATAGTCACTGGGAGCAATCTGTACTGCTGAGAGTAGCAGTAAGGCAGGGCACATCCCCTCCTCCTCCTCATCCTCTTCCTTCTCTTCCACCAGCTGCTTAACAGATGGAAGGACCTGTTGGCCAAGAAAGTGAAGGAGACGAGGGGAACGAGGGGGCGAGGAAAGTAAAAAAAAGTAATGACAGATATATTGAAAGATAAGGATATTTCCCGGTGGTTGAATCAGAACTTTGGGAGCGATTACATAATTTCTCCCACATTGTGGACAAGTGTGTGTAGGAGTGACATTTGACTAGGATCAGCAATTGGGTTGTTAGTATTTGGTGTATACAAGGCTTGCGAAATGGATGAAGTCAGATTGTGCCTGGGAAAGTGGTGAGAATGTCAGAGGATGTGAGAGATAGTAGGTATGAGACATACAACCTGGTTGGCGACGGCGGGTCGCAGCTGTCAGAATATTATCTGTCCTGCTGTTATTTACCTTCCAGGCACTTCAGAAAGGAAAGCAGTGGGTGTGGTGAAATCAACAGAGACGCGTTCTCTTAGATTTGCACAAACACCAGCTCCTGACATCGGCTCAGAGTTTGCGATGCCTGCTTGTGTGTCTGTGTCAATGATTGCAAAAATGTTTAAACTGTGTGCACAGGTGGTTGAAGTGGAAGAGGAAGCGAGGTCCCAGGCTAACTGCTGTCTTTGTTGGTTTCTGGTTCAGTGAGGGGTGAACGTATCTTCTTTATTGAACTCTACAGTTTGTTCTATTAGTTTTGTTGTTAGTGTGGTTCTGTCTGATTTAGTCATTGCCCACCAAAGCTTTAGACTTTAGACAGCAAAAAGCTGACATGTGCTTCTTTAAGCTTAATTTGAAAGGTTTACTGGATGAATTTCTCTGAGTTACAAAAAATAAACAAAAATGATAATGTAAGCTGACAAACATTCATCTGTGTAAAAACATGGACAAGAACTAGTGTGCTCTCTCTCAACACAGAACACCACACGTGGCATTAAATGTTCTACGTATCAATATTTTATTTTACTAAATTGTATTCATCATCTCAAGTCTTTGTTTTTATAGTAGGTCAAGAGTTCAGCCATTGTCTGGTCCTATATTCTTCAGATGGTTTAAACACAAAGAATGATCAGGTTTCACCATGGTGATGATGGTGCTATAAAGCCATTTGACATTTACATGTTTAAATGCAGGACACGACACCTGATGAGTCGACGCTAAGGTGATATTTTTTAATTCTTTCCTCTCTAACCCATTGTCCTCTGTAAATCCATTGTCTCTCTCTATTTGACCATGTTTGTATTTTTATGAGAGGTTTCCTCCTTATTGTTGTGATGGAAAACAATCTGACTTGGCAAGCAATGCTTGGTTAAAGAATTGTATTAGTAGACTTCCTTCATTTTTCTTTAATATATCATGGAACGTCAGACAAGGCAAGTCTTCTGTGCTTCAGCTCATCTTAATTTCCTATTCTTCTGTTCCCAGGATATTTTGGCCATTAGTTCCTCAGAGCGGGGAAAACACTATTTGAATTGTTGCATGGATGAAGTGGTGTGAGTAGATGCAGTTTGACTGGGACTAGGGTTTTGCAGCAATGTCCTGACGTTACAGCTACGGTTCAGTTGTATCTCTGTCTTGAATATCTTTAAAATCTGTTTCATCTCAGATGTTTTTATTTTGTCTTTAAAAACATTCATATGACATGTTGAATATTTGGATTAGGACTTTTCTGCTATTGAGTTGTTTTTCTTATTGTTAATGCATCACTTTAGCAAAAATGTGTCTTGAATTTTGGTGACGTCATTCAACAGATGAATGTGCCATTTACGCTTTTTAAAAATCTGATCAAAGTCAATATGCACTTAGGTTGTTTTTTTTTACTCTACTGGACATCAGCAGGTTTAAATTTTCTTTGGTATTTTCTTTACCATCTTACCATGGACCTTTAATGGTCAACAGTGATTTCCTTTAGTAATAAAGTCTCCCCGAGTCTGTATTCATTACATGACAACTACAGCTTTACAACAACAATGACAATCACTGTCATTGGTGTAGTTCAGGTCAAAGCTTCTGCTTCCTGTCATCCGCCCTCTACTCCACCTACAAGCTTCTTCTCTGTCTTCTGACAACCCTAACCTATAAAATGCTAATTTGCCTGATAGTTTGTTTTGTCTTTGTTTCTCGAGAAGGAAACTTTTACCAGGAGTGGACAGTCAGGGATAGGTAAGGGCAAGCAGACGAGCAGCTGCTGTGCAGCTTACTGACTAATGGTGTGTCCTCGGGGCTTTTTCACTCCCACTGGGACAATTCTGCTGGGAATGAAGCACGGCCTACCTAGACTGTTAGAACTGTCACAGCATCAACAAAGCTGTTACAGTTGTCTGCTGTGAGGGAGTTTGTCCTGATTTGAGTCAGACTGAATATAGCTTTGTTCCGAGGATCAGACTTCCTGCATGTTTTTTACTGCTGTCTGCCCCATATACATACAGAAAAATACCCTAATGTAATATTGTGTGGCGCATGCTTCACTTCAACTTTTGAATACCTTGCTGAACAGGTAGGAATGCTCGAGTGAGAGACTCTAATTCATGTTCAGACTGGGCATAAAGATGAATAGCATCCCATTGGGCTGATTGACTTAATGATGTGTGGGGCATGCATACCTTTTGCTAAATGTCTTGTTTGTTTTCTGATAGTCCAGTATTCACTCACATTGGATTTATGTCTGTCTGAGCAGTAGGTTAGACTTCACCCTCCAGGGAATGTGCTAAAATAAACCGTTATGCCCCCATAGATCCTTAGGGAGTGCTTATAAACCAACATTCCTCTCACAACTGAAATCTCCTTGTCTCTTGTGGGGAAAATGTGAATGGAAAATTGCTGGACACTCGCTGAGCCTTCAAGAGCTGTTTCTGTCGGGTAAGTCAATTACTTGTTGTGTTCGTCCGAGACTGTCTGCTCAGGTTGAGGTGGCTAATGGTCGTCTGACTTAATATATTGCAGTGGTGCCTTTTGACATATACTTTTATCCTGTGTGTTCATTCATAAGTCTACGTCCTTTGCTTAATGATACTTTTTAATGTGTCTGCACTGTTAACATTTTATGGGCATCAGTTTTAAAAATAGCTCTGTGGCCTAATAGCTCAACTAAATAAAACTCACAAGTTCAGACAGCTGCTGTTGGTGCTGCTCTGCACCGGTGACTATAAAATCTTTTAAACTATTTGTATGGTAAACAGAGTTTCTAAGTGAATTTCTGTGTTATATCACCTGTTGACTTTGTGACGAGCCATATAATGAGTGGGGCCTGCTGATAAGATCAGGAGGAGTTTGGAGTGAATGAGTCTCGCTGTGGAGGCTGTCATTTCCTCCTTTACATGTCTCCACTTAAAGATGTAATTAGGTTTTATTAGTTCTCAGCCAAGGTGTTCTTTGCTTACCTGTCTGTAGTTGTCCTGTGGAGACAGGTATTGAATTAAAGTATTGTGACAGAAAAAAAAAACCTGAAATTGATACTACTTTTTTAGTTGTTTAAGCAGACTGACCATTACAGAGTTTTGCCCTTTGATTCATGTAATGCTAAAAACAAGTGCTTTGCAACACGAACCAAATCCTATTGATATGTCATGTGTCTTCAGAGGGTGGAAATGATTCAACTTTCAGTACAACTTGGTAATTGCTGCACCAAGTGTTCTTGTTTAGTTAGCAGTGCTACTCATCGCCTGGATTAACAGGACTGAGTGACACTCCTTATTTTGGTCACTGTCAGAATTGGTGCAACAGATATCCCTAGGTGCTTGTACTGAACATATAGGCATATGCTACTGGCATTTTGAGATAATGATTTACACTGTAATAAAAAGGAGCAGCGCAGGTTTAAACAAGCCTGACAGTATTCCTCCAGCTGTGATACCACTATGTTTACAGAACCCAAACCCCCACGTCTCTAGACCCTTGCACATGTAGACAGTCTTTGATGCAGAATGCTCCCAGGATTTGATGGTATCATCTCTTCGTAAACTATGCTGTGGGTGAGCACAAGATTAACGTCATCAAATTGTGCTGGTGTTTCTCAGGAGACAGATTTTAATTTTTGAAATAGATCTTACACCAAAGTGCTGTCATTATTCAACAGGAGATTCTGTTTTAGTTTATATTCAGTCCTCTGCAATAATACTGCACCTTATAGCTTGCATCATTTATTATAATCAAGTTTTCACAATATAATCAGTGAAATTATGGGCAATTTCCTGCAATTAAAATTTTGACAGTGCTATTTAAAGCATAGATATGCTACTACTAATAATACCAATAATAATAATAATGGTAATTATTATTTATTTGTTTAAGTGTGTAGGAAAACTCATTCTTAGTCTTAAGAATGACAAACTGCAACGTGATCAATAGCTTTTCTTTCTTCTTTTAGCTTAGTAATCTTCCAAAAAAAAAAAAAGGACTATGTCCTTGGTCCCTCAGGCCTTTGTCCACACCTCACTAATCAGGAAACCTTGTGTTCGCTCCCTTGGCTCCTTCACAGTCAGCCAGGGAGCTCCTCTAATTTACAAGTCATTTCCCAAAGAAAACACACCATCACCACAAGTCCTGATATAGGGATACCTATATGGTTAAAGTGAAGTGATGGAAGATTAGAGATGTCTGACAGGAGGAAAGAGAGACTTATGAAGCACCAAGACATGAGTCAACATCTGGAATGATGGCAGGAAATAGAATAAATTATAGTCGAGTAAATGGGTAACAAAGGTCCCAGAAATCATAAGGAAAGTGAGAAAAAGACAGTAGTTCGTATTCTTGACAGAGTAGTCAGAACAACTTATTTTAAAGTTAAGGAAAATTGTGATATGATTTTTCAAAACTGCTCATATGTCTCATATTAATTGTATATTTCAGGTTCAGACAATTTTTAGAACTGTTTTTTGCACTCTATTTAGATTGTGTGTATAAGAAAGTTTATAGGGTCTTCCTATTAAAGGTTTTTCAACATCAGTCAGTAGTGTGAAACGTGCAACTGTTTACTGTTAAAACAGTAATTTTAATGACAATTCTTATAACACTGTTAGTTTTGACAACATTATGATTAGTGTACTGTCTAGAGACTGCCTGTGAATGGTATTAAACCTGTAGTATTAAGTGTGATCAACAGTCTCATGTAAAACCTTGTTAACAGTGCTGGGGATATATGGTTGCCTTTCCTAGGATACATTTCATTGCTCCTATCTGTACTTTAAAACCTTGAAATGCAGAGCGTTTATACTGTAGCTTGAGCTCTGTTTTCTATCATTGGGGAAATAATAACCACCATTAGTAATGCCATGCTCCTGCAACTTGTGCAAACATCTCAGTGCAGTAGATTGACAGAGGGAAACACTCTTGACAGGAGACCGCCAACTTTGATGCAAGCCGAAAAGCTATTCACTGTACATCAAAGAAGGCAGTCCTGCTCTGTTGTTGCTGGTGGCTCCTGCTCTTCACCACTGCCTCTGGTTTTCATTGTCTGTCCAGTTCTGTGTTGTCGTGGTAATGTCTCCCTCCTCTGCCAGGTAGACTTACTGAGACGCTATGATTTTTCCTTCAATGACAATCATTTTAACTTTGAAAGTAGAAAATCCAGCATCTGCTTTCCTTTTACAGATGAATAATGCATGAGCTATGATGCAGTGCAGGGAGGAGGGATCAGCAGAGTTTTGAAGGCTTTTATCTTAGGGGAAGGTTAGATCCTTTCTTTTTTTTCTCCCTATGATTTACATGTACTTTACCTGGTTAGTTATACCATTTCCCATTTAATTTTATTTTTTCCGTAAGGATGATTTCAGTAGTATATAAGATGATTTAACTTTTTAAATAAGTTTTGTTTCTTAAACTCAGCTGATGCTGATTGATCTATGAAAATAACATGTTTTGGGATTTTTTTAAGTCTAATCTGATTTCTTTGATAGACTTTTGAAATATGTTAAATAATCTATTAGTGTTGGCTTTGGTTGGTTTTTTAAGGAACTTTGGAAAACAAATGATTTGTGGCCAGGTAGACATTTAAACTCATTCTAAAGAAAATTAAATGTAGCATTACAATAAGACTGACAGTTGCTTAGCACATTAAAACATTCCAAAGAGGACAGCCACAGGCCTCATCCAAATGTTGTATCCTCAGCCTAATTTAGTTATTCATTTACCAAACTCTGGTTTCTTTAAGCTTTGTTTTCACAGCACTGTTTTTGATTAGCTTTGTTTACAAGTAGTGTAGATCAAATGACCTCTACAACTTATCCACTTAGGAACTAATCAAGAAAATGAGCCTTAGTGGAGAGTTTGTTTTGGAAATGCTGTCATCGATTTAGAGAGAAATAGACAGAAGAGCAATAAGGGAGAAATCCATCTTTTGTGTACGCAAATCTTGGTAATGTTGGTTTGTTCTGCTGGTCATGTTGGCAAATACAGCTAAGTAACCGTGACCTCAACTGTTTGTAGACATCCAAGAGTTTAGTTGTTTCTGTAGGGATTATTTAACAGTGAATAAGAATATAGAATGGGGAATGAAGTTTTAATATAACTTTTTAATATACTTTTACACTGTATTTTGTTTTTTTTAATTTGGAAAGATGGAAACTTTTGATGTTCATAGTTTAATTTAAAAAATGTATATTATAGTTTTTTCACATTATGTTTTGTGAACCAATATTTGGGTCATTTTAGAAATAAATGAAAAAAGTGTCACTTTAAATGTTACACAGGACAAACACTGTTGTTGTTGAACGTGTGTGTTTTTGTAAGCTCTAATATCAAATAAGCAAAGAACACATTGGATAATCATTAGTCAAAGCTGGCAGCAGAGATTAAAGAAGAAAAAAGTCAGAGCCTCTCTCCATCTCTCTGTGCACTCAGTGATGTCTCTGTGTACATGATGTACTTCATTAGCAGGATTACTCTTAACTCTGGCTCACATTTTAAAAGGCTTAGTTGAAGAAACAAAGAAGAAAAAATAGTTTTTGAAATGTTCCAAAAAAAGACAGCAATATGCTCTGTCCTTTCAAGTGGTATAAAACAGGACTGCCACAAAAGCCTTCTAGGACGCTGCTGCAAACATCTCTTAAGTCAACTCAGACTTCCAGAAAATGGGCCAGCCCCAGTCTAAGTTCTCAGATGGGAATTCTCTACAAGACCTTAACAGATAAGCTGTATGTATCTAGAGCCTGTCCTCTGAAAATAAAATTAATAAAAAGTATGCTTTTTTACCCCATGTTTAAAACATATGGTTTATTTTAGTGCTATGTATTTGTGAACCCAAATGAGATGTCTGTGAGCAGGAAGATTAGTTTATCAAAGTTTTGCACCTCCCAACACAGATGTTTTGCCTCATCATCGCCAGCAACTACTGACACTTTGTCAGAAACATTTTCACATACTCCATCTCTGCAGACATTAACAAAACCTAAAATAGACAACGAGAGGGATAAAAAAATACTAGTAACAATGGAGTTTAGAATCTGGCAATGACATTCAAGGGTATATTAAATTAGTGCTGTTTTGAAGACGTACCTAACCATTTTTTGGTAAAGAAAATGATAATAATATCAATTTTATTAGCATAGAAAGTGAGTTGTGAGATAAAAACGCTTATTTACTGTAGATTCTTGAATTTTATCAAAATTATTTTTTTTTATAGTTTTTCTCCAGATGGTTACTCACCAAGAAATACCAATGGCAAAAATGGATGAAGAGAGTTTTATTTTTTGTAACACTACCAGCTTTCTTTCTTCCTTTCCATTACTTTAACAGTGGCACTTCCAAACCAATTGGGTAGGTTTTCACATGGTTGGGGGAAGGTAGTGTTTTGTTTTTTTTGTCCTGACATTTTGCCTCTCAGTTGAGGCCCAAAGGCCTTCACTTTGCAGCTGCTGGTAGAACAAGGTTGCTACTTGTCCTGAAAATCTCAATACCATAAATCAATACACAAACTGGCCCTGCAATTACTTATGGACAAGAAACAGTATTAAGATGTTCATTTAAGAATTATCCAAAGCTGTGTAGCCATTGATTTAAATTTTAAGAGTTTTCGACAAAGTAGTCAAATGTGCAGACTATTTTATGTACTTGCTGCTATTTGGAGGTAGATTTGGAGGTCACTTTTTTTGGTTATAGATATTTTACCATCTTGTTATTTATTTCCAATGTTTTTAAATAAATAAGATCCAAAAAAGTTTTCAGATGTTTGCAAGAAAACATCTTTTTTGGATTAAAGTACACCCACATCCTCACTTAGGAGGTCTGACGTGTAGACTGTTGTTTTAGGAGGCACAGCATTGATCCAAGTGTGACAGTCATTCCAGGCAGAGTTTTTGTTTGGAGTAGGTGTTTGTCATGACACCAGTATCACTGTTGCTAGCAACAATGGTGTGTCACCAAATCAAAAAACAGGAGGAGAACATTTGTGTATTCTCAGTTTGTCAAAAATGTGGAATGCAAGAGGTCTCCAGGGGGTTAAGTAAATCCTTGTGAATTTGAATTCAGAAATATGTCTGTTGAATTTAAAGCACTGGAGGAAAACATCAAATCCAAACATTCATTGACTTATTAAGGGTATTGCTGCTGCGTTAACACGGTGAGAGCTTCTAATATAATAACAATATGGGGCTCTGAGCTGCTCATGATGTAGTAGGAGCAATATCCCAGCTTCAATGTAGCGATAGGGAGTTTGATTAACGATCTGCTAGAGACACAGCAATCTGCTAATCATGTGTTTTCTCTTGCTGTGAAACCTTTGCTTTTAGCAATGTGTAGAGCATGAAGCCGTCATAGCTCCAGAATTGTGTTAGACATATAGTTTATGACAGGCTTGTCTGTCTGATGTGTGCTGCCGTGGGTGATCAGATTGTTGACGTGTGCTGTACTATTTAGACATAACAGCCTAAGAAGCACAGCTGATGTAAATATAACATAATAACAAAGTGATCATTTTTTGTGGTTACATGGTTTGGCATTTGTATAGAAGGGGCCAATCACATGAAAGCACAATTTTAAACCAACAGTCATTTCTTTAAATTGGTCAATTTGTGTTCTGTCTTGTGATTGGGCAGGGGTCCAGAGGATAGTATTAGGGGCCATTACTGTTTTCTAAGAAAGAAGCCAGGCCTTGTGCTTGTCCTCTGGTTTGGTGCTGTCTGTATCACTTTGATTAGGTTTGCCACTACAGGGACCTGAGGAATCCCTTCACATCTTGCACATATTTTCAAAGGGTGCCGAGTCTGAGGTCAACCGCAGAGCTTTAAAAGAACGCCTGTGATTGTGTAATAGTTGTCAAATAGAAGGTGAAAGAACTGCAGGTAGTAAGTAAGCCCTGATGTTCAATAAAATTGATTCAGCCTCTGCCAAATTTGTGTATATTACATAAATATAGTCAGACCTTTGGTTCCATTCCCTGTGGCTGATCAGGATAACATCCTGGCAAAATTTCTAGCAGATGAACTGTGTTGTTAAAGACATCAAACTGCCTACTGTATTTCACATCCAGCCTTAGGGCAGATGGTTATTTTTGATTACCTGTCAGAGTCTGGATGCTCCAGACTTCAGTCTCAAACTCAGTTTATGGCGTCCAAAATAATCATTTATCTTCTGCACTTATACATTTACATTACTTTATACATTCAGGAACCCTAAAGTTATGTATTTTCAAATAGGTTAAAAACTAGAAATAGTAATTGAATTAATATTAATCATAAAAATGATAAAGGTTTTTTTTCTGACCTGTTGTGCTATCTTGTTTTAAAGTGCCTTTGAGCTGTTGTAGAGTATAAACCTGGTGTATCAGCTGCACTCCACCTCTCCCAGTATCTCATTATTTTAATGCACCAAGTTAAGATGGCAGCAAGTTCACTCAAAACTAGAATTTTTTTTTGTCATATCTCACTCTCGTTCATGTAAAAATAGAGATTCATTGGTGAAAAGACTAAAGGGCAAGAAATGAATGCAATAAATAATGCAATGAAAAGAATTCCCCCTTTTCCTTTCTGAAGTAAAAAACTGTAAGCCAACTTTTTTCTTCCTCTGTTACTGTAGTTGGAAGAATTGATGGAATTACAGTCACGTGGCAGAGTTTGTGTGTTTGAAAAGATGTGCTCTAGATATTGCTAGATGAGAATGAACACTTTGAACCAATACCTTATTAAAAGTCAACTCAACTCCAGTCAGTGATAATTGTTGGCAAAGATGATACTACAACTGTATACATCTGAATTCACATCAATGTAAATCAGTAAAAATCCTATCTTGGCCAGACCATTTGGTTTCTCCTCATGTGAGCTCAGGTTGCAGCTCCCAGATGGTTCCTTAATCTGCAGGTCTCACTCAGGTCAGCTCCAGCAGAGCCAGGTAACACGAGCCAAACTCATAACCCCACCATGTTCCTAAAAGGCATCCTAGAGACACGGACAGATGACTTTAATGTCCGCTGTTCTTCTGAGAAGTAAGTCCTGAGGATCTTTAAACCTATAGGATAAGTAAAGATGACCTGCTGCTGTGAAAGTCCTTCTTACTGCATGCTCTTGATGACAGAGCAACTTTGTGGTGGAGCCAGAAGGCATCCAAGCATAGAGGTAGTAGTGTGATAAATAGTTTTACTCTGTGCACTATAAAAGAACATACATTAAATTGAGGGTTCTTAGAGGCTTATGTTCTAAAGGGTTTTTTGCATTAATGATAATGAACCTTTCCCAAAAAGATAAACCAAACTAAAGTAAAATATTTAACCAAGCTTTATTTTTAAAGCAGCATTAATAATGTCTGCTGTGAGCCAAGTAATTGAAATCTTCCCTGCTTTTGGGAAGATCGTCCGTTCACCTCGCCCTAAATACCAACTTCTAAATCCACTGAAATATAACAATGAAAAAATAAAATGGTTGGGTTTTTTAATTGTTTATTACATTGTTTGTGTATTTCAGACAAAAGACTAAGTTATCTTAAAGTCCCTTGCAGGTGTGTGTCTGTAGACAGTTTTGATGGTATACTCATCCACCTTCACTACTGTTGTTTCTCTCACTCTTATCACACTGTGCTGTCTGTCCTGTGCATTATTAAAAAAAGGAGTGATGCAGACAATGCTGCAGCTCACCAAAACTCTTTAAAAGTATAGGTTGAGCAACAGCATAAAAAAAGCCCCAAGTGACATCATCTCTATTACATAAACGCCAGCGTATTAGGGTAATGTTATTACACCTAAATGGGTGTCAAACTCTGTCAAACTAACTCTGCTATGAGTGACTTAGAAAAGCACACACCTGTTTATATGAGGTCTCACAACTGACAGTTCTCATCAGACCACAAACCCAGCAGCAGGGTTAAAAGTTTTGCCTGAAGAATTCAGGGACAGAATTGTGTCATTGCCGAGGTGTAGGAGAGGCTAAAACAACAGGTCTTCTGCCTTAAAAGTTGCTGGGGCCACAGTGAAATCTTTGAATATATAATAAAAGAAATCCATAGCTTTCCATAGAGCTATATCTCTATATCTATAGTACAATGAGCAGTAAGTAAGAGAGGCGACTAATGAATTAGAGACCTTGTGTGAAAATTCACATGATCATGTTGAAGAAGTCTGCACGTACCAATAATAATAACATTTTATTTATTGCTGTTATAACCAGTTTTCAGCTGTGTATGAAGTGTAACACTAGGAAATGATTCTCCCTGCCCCTCCCCCTCCACGCCCACCCCCGCTGCAGACGACATAAACACATTTAAGATGAAATAAATGGCTGCATAATGCAGGCATTCACCAAAACACAGACCACTTATGTTACATCTGTCTGAACAGGGGTCTGTCTTATGAAACAACCCTCACAGACCAAGTGCTTGTATTTGGTCATTTTTGTGCTTTCTTACATGGAGGAACTTTGTCATACCAGTATCAAGTATATTAAGATTGATCTTTATAAAAAGGTGTAGACATTTATGCTTGTCAAATGTGTTTTTTCTGCTGACCCTCACAGGATTTTAGTTAATGAAGCCAATTTTCATACAAAAACATCCTTCAGCTTTGACTCTGTGCATGAATGTAGTAGCTTTTGGACTCGGTCGCTGTGAGGAGATCTGGCCTTTGAAGTAGCCTCTGGTTATTTTTCTGCTTGACAGATCAGAGCAACTGTGCAGAAATCAAAAGGGAAGTGCTCTGCCGCCCCAGGTATATGGTAGCACAGGACGGAGAGTGGACGTTTTGAAAGCTAATATGGCTGTTGCAGACTAAGGGCCATCTGGACAATTTGCCCTTCATCCTAATTCTTGAAAATTGGATGCCTGATAGAATGAGAGAGAGTGCTGCACTCCTGAGCAGAATAATGCCAGAGGTGTATCAAATGACTCATCAAAAAATACTGCTGAACACTTTAGAACATTTGAAGTAGTGGTTGTTGCTGATGAGGTGTTGATGAA
>NC_024309.1:8661707-8672370 GCF_000523025.1 Cynoglossus semilaevis | reverse complement strand
GGAAGAGGTTGAGAAAGTGCTTTGGTGTCTAAAGAGCCCGCATGCCACCTTGAGAAGTGAAGTTTCCCTTAGGTGAACAGTAGGTATTGAGGGATGAGCCGTGGCCAATTTAGCTAAGTGAGATGTGTTTCTTCACCACAGAATATCTATTGTCAAGCAGGGCAAGCAGTGTAAGGAACATTGTTTCCAGAGCACAACTAATGACTAGTCAGGTCTGCCTCTCATTGGAAGGGCTCTCTGGTGAAGGCAAGGGCTTACCAGGAAGACTCATTGTTACAAACAATCAATCCCATATTGGTGCTTTCTGCCTCTAAGATTAGAGATGCTATTCATGCACACGCACACACATGCACTCAGACACACACTTAAAGGTTGCAAATAAAAGCAATACAAAGTGTACTATTGTCTTTTGCAACTGCAGTTCAAACATTAATGATCCTAAACATTTATCATTCAATATTTTTCTTTGTGTGGCCTGTATGTCTCTTTTAGTGATTTCCTGTGTATATTAAAGTGTAATTCAGCAGCGAGCCCTGAGGTATGTTTTTGGTTTTAACCTTAAATAGAGTTATCATATTTCTGTGTGCCATTTATATGAATGTATTTTATGACAAAGGTTCACGATGAGGATTCAAACAGGATTCAAAGGCAGAGCATGTGACACTTGGATTAGTCAGTGTGATGGACTAGAGTTGCCATGTTGCTTTTGTTAAAATAAGACCAACAAATAAATAAAAATGACAACCATTTAGCTGCTGTTGTTTTGCGAGGTTCCTAGCGATAGTTATGGTTGCTAGTGAATGACACGTTGTACAATTTTTACACTTGTTACAGTAAAAACAACAGTACAATTTGCTGTGGAAGCAAAAGTGAGTCAGCCCCAACCCTGGGGTAGAATTTCCTAATGTCTCCTGGATCTTTACAAAAATTCTTTCATTTCTATAGTGTTGCATATGCTTTGAATTGGTACATTGAGTATGCATGTTCCTTATTTCCTGTTTGAAATCCACTTTAATGCACTTTAGGACGCAGGCATATGTTTATTTTTTTACAAACATACAACAGTAAAATACCTGCATATGGACATGTCTTTGATGTGTTTAAGTGGTTTTAGTGTGAGTCTTAAATTCAAGACAAATGAGAGACAACAAGACAAACTGATTTTAATAATGAGATGAATGTTAGGAGAATGTTATATATCACTACCATAAGGTATTCATTCTGTCTTCTCCATACAGTAAAAGGCAAAAAAAAAAAGTTTTTAAAGTTATTAAAGACCAGATGTCAAACTGATTTATTGTTGTTATAATACAGCTGCCTGTGGCCCCATTGTACTCTGGGAGCCCTGGAGGTCCAGGAGGACAGGAAAGGAGCTGCAGGAGACTATGTAGAACGTAAAGATTTGATGTATTGGCTATGTGAGCTCAAGTTGAGCTTCACTTTCCCCACAGAACCTTTCAACTCCTAGGAATACAGACGTGCAGTCCAGCAGCCATTGCCAAAGACTGATGTGGGAGAGTGGCCTTGATGACTTTCTTTGTCATTATCATTAATATCTGATTCATAAAGTTTTCAACTCTAGGGGGAGAACTAGGCAAGCCATGAAAATGACTCTTGTGGACCTAAAGCCTATTAATACTACACAATGAATTAATTATCTACATCTTCTATTAAAATTTGCAATAAAAACTAGACTTGTTGAAAAATGCCTAACTTCAGGGTCAGATGCCTCTAAACCTGTCTGTATTTGTCATACCTTGTTACATATCTGTGCCGACTGCGACATATTTGACTCCCCACGTTGTCGTGACATGACATAACAAAACACAGAGTCTGCTCATTGTAACTATCTGATTTGGGCTCTGTGTCCTTACCAATGGAAACTCTCACTCTTTGCCCAGGACTGTGCACGATCATGAAATGAGAGAGACTGCCTCAGGGTTTGGTTCTCACAGCACTGAAGACTGATATCTGATAACCTTTTTCTATCCAATGAATGGCCAGAACAAACTTGCTAATAATGATAGGTATGTGTGTAGGACTGAGCCCAGAGCTAATGTTGTTGTCAGACAGAAAAAAAACTGCTCAGGCTTGAACTTTCTTGACTATCTCCTTATTTAGACTAACTGCTACACTAATTATATATTTTTTAATCAAGTTAAAAGGAACGTTATGTGAACTGTTGTGTTGTTCCGTTGCTAATATTCACAGGGATGTGTGGCTTTAATACTTCAATATGTTCTGCATTAAGTCTGAGCGTGTTTGGCCCCTTCGGGAAGTTAGATGTGTTAGCAGATAGCAGTTTTTTTCCAACTGATGTTTGGCATCAAAGTGTGTTTGGAGGAGGTGAACCAATCAATTTAAGATAATGTGTTGTCCTTATTAAGAGGAAGCTGGCAGGAGGAAAAACAGAAGAGATTTTTGTGTAGGAAATAAATCAGGAAAGTGTGTGTGTGTGTGTGTGTGTGTGAAGTAATAGCATAGATCATGTATATTTTTAATAAAATGTTCTTTTGGTTTGGCACAACAGTGTGTGGATGAGAGGTAAGCTTTCTTTCCTTCTGCTAGTAATGTAATGACTCCTAATACACTGTTTCATCTCAGACACTGCCAGCATTAATATTTGGTCTTACTTCTAATAAACAATAATAGGGGTCAATTCTCCTTTGTTAGTCCGTGAGTGCATGTGAGAGTCAGTTTGTTTCTTCTTGTGTGTGTGTGTGTGTGTGTGTGTGTGTGTGTGCGCGCGCGCGCGCGCGTGCTTGCATAAATGCATGTTCCTGTGTTTTGTGGGGCGGATTAAAGGCTCATACATTTTAATACTTTACCCCCATGTCAGGCAAGAAGGAGCAAACACAATGGCAATGGAAAACACTATTTGGTAATGAGAAGCAGCTTCAGAGACACTACTTAAAACAGAGTGTGTGTTTGTACGTACAAAAAACGTGTGAGATGATATGGTGGACAATGTGGAAATTCATTTTTAACATTTTCTTTTATTGTGACCGTACTGTGGATTTAACAAATTGGAATCTGGCTTACTGTACTCTTTTGGTTTTTGCGTTAAAGCATGTACAAGTGCATGTGACTTAAAAGAACACCTGTCAGAATGCATCATCATTGATGCATTTGGACAAAGAGAAATGGGATACACTTGACCTGTAGGTCAATCATCAGTCATCTCCTCTTCAACACTGTTGCATTTGCCTCCATCTGATTTCTGCTGACCAAAACTCCTTTAAGACAAGTATGATCTTGTGAGTTTCCTTGTCTCCAGTGTTATGTTCTACTAATCCTACGTCTCTGACTCCACCGACCGAGGCTGAAAGGTCACATGCCCACCCAGCAGCACACACGGCCTTCAATGTCTTTGGGTTCAGTTTATCTCAGAACAACAACTTGACATGGTTAGGTGGCAGCCTAACCATGTCAAGTTGTTGTTCTGAGATAGACAGACTTTTTCTCAATACTCTTGTTGTGGAACATTAAGTAAGTAAAGCCACAGAGCCACCACATTGTTGAGGGATTATCACATTGATCGTGGGACTTGCATGTCCTTGACAAGCAATTCAGTGTTCTTGCTTGAGTTCAGTACACTGGCACCACACACACATTTTACCATAATACCGTATGCCTGTAATATGACTGGGTAATTACACACTCACTTTTAGTGTTTGATAAGTTTTTCTACAACCTCTATATACATTCTTTATCCCAGCATATTAGTGGCTGTTGTAGGTCAGTGGGCACGAAGTCCGTCTTTTATACTTTTGAGTTTGAATTTAGCTGCGTGGCAAATATATTTTTGGGCAAGCTAGTCATTTTTTCTAAGCTGAAATAAGATGAGTTGTGTTAGGGATAGATTCACGTTTAAAAAAACATACTACATACATCTCAGAGAAGTCGCTGAGCAGATAAAAGCCATTCTTTAAGTTATTTTTAATATTCTGCCAGTATGGCATGGATGTAAAAACTGTACAATTGACACAGTGTTGTTTGGTCTGTGATGGACTATGTTGATCACCTATGGCAACTTCTAAAGGAGGAAGAAGCCGATAGGGCTTCATCTTTTTAATCTTGGAATTGTAGAAGAGAAATCTCTTTGACTTGTTGATTTTCTACATGTTCGTTGCCAGCAACCTAGTTTTCTTTGAGTTGGACTTAAAGCTTGAGGTTGTAATTTCTATTTGGCCGGTGATGTAAGTGGGCCAGCTTGCTGTTTGACACGAACCACTATTGTGTAATGCCATTAGAGATGCCAAGAGCACAGGGTTCATATGGCAAACTTGATGTGATGTGGAAATTGGACAGAGCACATTTTATAGGCTGTTTTTGTTGCACTTCTTGACTTTAAAATATTTGCGGTTGAGCTGAGTTACTGCTCTTCTCAAATGGGGCTCAGATGACTTCCCAGGACAGAATCAGATTTATCAGTATGTTTACACTTTGTGGCTCTGTCATACATCTGCTCAGGACAGTTTCAAAATGAACCCTTGATTGTTTTTGCAGCCTGTATTTCTATTAACCTGTAGCCAAAACACACTGTGGATAACGGTTACTCACACAACTGTGAATCTTTTAGTTTGATAATTCTCAACTTGAGGTAAATCAAATAGTCACATTTTGAGAAACAACAATGAACTGCTTTAAATAATACAACGTGCAGTGTGCGCGTGTGTGAAGATGGAAAAGGCCAAAGTTAAAAAGTGCTATGACACTATTGTCATTTTTATTTATGTGCTTGGTGACATGTCCTTCACTATTTTTAACATAAAGGATAAGTTTAAAAGTGTTTAGTTTGTTCGTCATTGTAAACCTGTCAAGTAATATCAACATATACCTTTATGTAGATAGGTGCAAGTGCAACAAAGCCCTTGACAACAGTGGTGTTTTAAAGTCATAGAAAGTTTATCTATGCCATTGGCTGTAATATTTATGAGTGTTTGTAATCCCATGAGCGCCCAGTTTTGATTTCACCATCAGCCAAAGTGGTGTATTTTATACAATATGTGGCCAGGGGTCCATAAAAACTTCAACATGTTTTATTACTTTCTCACTTGTGTGTATGGTTTGAGCAGGTCCATCACCAAGTTAAACAAATTCATTACCATCTAAAACAAGTAACTTTTTTTTTCAAAGTTCAGATAAAACCCTCTTCCTGTGTTCATTTCTGAAATGCTTTATTGAATGCTTTATGAAAATAGATTAGTGATATAAAGAAGTAGATATGTGCAGTCCTGATCTAAATCTTTTTTGCTCCTCTACTTTAGCCTGCGTGGCACCAGCTCGATAACGTATGGCTTCAGTTGTTTTGTTACGGATGTTCTCTGGATCTTTTGGCCATCTGGACCTAGACAGGAATAGGAAATGAAGAATGAAGAATAAAGAGGGGTGGGGAGTGGGGTATTGAATATAAGCCCCTCTGCTATGTATCCCTTCTATTTGACATTATCTTCAAATGGGTTGCCCCTTAACTTGATCAGATACATGCTGTACTGAGTGTGAGTACAGGATTTTTCTCATCGTCAACCGTCTTGTTGTTACTGTGCTGTCTTCATTTGTTATAATAGTGACTTCACAGGTCTAGCTAATGAAGCCATATCACGCCATAGCAACCACAATAACCCAGGACATCATTTAAATGACTCAGCCACTATTTGAACTTATTGCCCTCTAGGCCCAGAAATGAAGTACTAAGGTGCAGAAGAGCTTGTCTCAGAAAGCCACAGCTGCAGTGGATAATAGTTTTTGCTGAAGGCACTTGCTGGTTCTGTAGCACTGTGCACTGCTGTCCAGTTCTTGTGCTGATGTTTGATCGTTTCCATGTGTTAAGGTTAAGCTGAATCTAAATACTGTGCTTTGGAAATGGAGTCAAAGTCAAAGACTAACATAATAAAGTTATGAAGCACAGGCAGGTAATTAGTTTTGAGACTGAAATATTTACATAAAGGTGATGTCTCAATTTTTCATGTTGGCCTTGTCATTGCGTCTCAGATTTCATACCCAAAGAAGGAAGTATTTGATATTAGGGTGATATTCTGAAATTCTTCTCTGTTTTACATTCCTCAGTTTGATTGTTCTCAGTGGAGCGATTTCAAAATCCATATTTTAGAGAGAGGAAAATAATTAAATTCAACATTCAAACTAAATATCAAATAAATTATATTACTTACTCAATTTCAATGAGCATGTTTATACATGTTTAAAACTGTTTGAAAACAGTTAAACAGTTTCAGTTATGTACTTAAACCTTTCTTTTATGTTTTTTTTTTGTTATGTTTTGTTTTTAATTGAGCTGCTGAACAGTTCTTGGTCACCATTGTCTTATTTTTCTCTTCATAATACCTCTGTTTGTTTATCTCTTAAAGATACAAGACACAGAGGAATACCACGTTTGTATTGAATCACTCCATTATATTCAACATGCCACATCGTCACACATTGGAGCAAGATTCAGTCTCTTAGTTTTGTCACTGTTACCAGTACCCAGAACTTTGGAGATGTGCCAGTTCTTTTTATGCATGTTCAAGCACGTGTCTCTCCTAGTCACACTTAGTCAAAAGACGCCTGGCTCTTGGTCAAGGGATCTCTGCTAATGACTGATCTCTGAACAAGAGGGCCCATCTTCCTGCCAAGCAGGACAGTTGCAGAGTGGAGCAGTGGAGGCCCCACCGTGTTTGGCGAGATCTAAAGCCTATTTTCTCTGCAGCTTGGTTTGCGTTTTGCACCGAGGAGCAACTGAACAGAACACAATAAAAGCCTCACTCTATATCCATGATCTTTTCACTTTTCACTGTTCTGACTTGGCCCTTTCTGGCAGTTGATTCAGTTCCTTTATAGTAAAAGAAACTATGTGCTTAATTGGATTATTGGGAGTTTTCTCCAAATGAGTGTTCACCCACCCACAGAGCCTTAGACTCTGGTTGTATCTGCCCATTGCTTGTGTCCAGACTGTACAAAAGAAACAAGCATACAATAGAAACCTCAGTGTAGTAGTTGATTAAGTTATGAACAGTAAAGATTGATCAGCAGTTGCAATTAATCAGTTTTAATTTTGACCGACACCTTATATTTGGACTAAATTAGGGACTTAGAATAAGTCCCAAATTATTAACAGGTTTAACTTTAATGTAGTTTTAGTAAATGAAAACTTAACATTGTTTTTGTCAATTAAATTTACATAACTTCACAAAACACAATCTTTAATATTGTCATATTTAACCATAAAGGAAACTATGTCTGTTTGAGCATTATTAACAATTCTGATATCAAAACAAAATCCAGTTGGACATGTTTGCTTGTTCACACTTACACACGTACACACCCTTAAGCACACACACTGCATATATTACACACATGGCACATGCCTTCTGCCGTGCCTTCTGTCCTATTAGCTTCCCTAAGTATCTTTTAAGTCTAAACGATACCAAAAGATTGTTAAAATAGTGGTTTGAAAACATCATATTATCCTTGAAAAAGGAAAAGGGAAACTCTGAGCAGACCTGTTGGTAAGGAGAGACTGGATATGATGGCCAAGAGAAGCAAAGCATCCTTCACTTGTGGGGTCTTTGAGTAGGTCATAAACATCCTGGTGGTTCCACAGTAGTGTAGTGGTGAGATATTCATGTTACCCATTTTCTCCCAGTGAGAGGAGTCCTGGGCACAGAATTAAAGGTCTTATTCCCACCCTCGTGGGAAACAGAAATCATAAGGAGCCACATTTCCTACAGACACCCTGGTAAAAAGCACCGCCACATCCTTGGGTTTTCATCTTATTGGTTCCAGAAAAAAATAGTTTATAATCTAATTAAATGTAGCATGTGTATTAAGGTTTCTTTGTGAAATCATATGCTGCTGTGGTGCAGTTTTTTTTTTTATTATTATTCATATGGTTAAAGCAATATGTGGAAAGTCCAATATTTGTAGGAAAACCTTGACTTTGTTGATGGCCACTCATTACACCAATGCTGTATATGTACTAGATCAGGAGTGCCCACAGTATTTTGGTTCGGGAGCTACAATTCAAATGACCAGGCTTGAACATTAAATATATATTTACTCAAACTGAACATACTAAACATATACATTATATGTTTGGGTACTAATTAAATGCGTGGTGTGTGGTACAATATAGTGTAATTTTTACAGTACATGGTACTAATTTTTCTGCTACACAGAATTGTGTTCATATTGGGTTTTTTTCCCCACATTTTAACAGACCAGGGATTAAAAAGGGAATAACAGCTTTACACCAATCCTAATATTTCCCAGTCCTAAAAATAAATCCTATTTTCAACCAGACATTTGAATGTTACTGTATACATGGAGCTTCGTTCCACCTGTTTCTGTCTCCCTTTCTTATGGTTCCTGCACCATGTCCCCTGAGAGTCAGACTTCTGGAAAATGCAGCACCACTCAGTAAGGATCTAACTTCCAAAAGCCTCTCAGAGACAGGAAGTAGCTGGTTACTGACCATACAACAATTACTGTTTTCTTTCTCTGTCTATAGGGAATGTAATGTTTTTAGCCTATAACAAAGAACTGGCCTATTTTCACAGAGGATATCGGTGTATACAAACACTTTTTGAGGAATGCTTTTGTGAAGTCTGTGAAGTCCAAAGTTTGAACTTGGTTTGAACATATTTGTTGAAAACATTATTGTTTGGTATCGTTCACAATTAAAAAAAAAATCCACATCTATTTGGTATATTATAGTAGGTACAATGTATCTAATAGAAACTCCATTGTTGTGACTGAGTTATTTTGTGTCATCTTGAAAATACAGTATAACTATACTTTAATTAAAAAAAACACTGTCTTCTCCTTTCTTTGAGAGAGCGTGTTATGATTAGTAGAACAGCGCTCCTCTTAATGTTATGTGGTGAATTAGTGTGAATTAGCGTAGCAGTCTGTTGTCTGTGAGGAGGCCAAGCTGGGTTGCTTTGCTCGGAAATTTTCCCCACGCGATGCCACTGTGAATGAGACTGGTGGGCCGCCACATTCTCTGCAATTAATGGGAACCACTGAGAATAAATGATTTAAAAGAACCCAAAAATGAGAAATAATGAGGAAAGTACTGCATGATGCAACCAGTGTTTTTGTTTTTTATTGTCTGTCAAATATACTAATAGAAAAACCCTCATAGTGTATGTGGTTATATTCTGGTAGTTTTATAGATCCTGGAGGTGGGAGGGGGCGGTTCTCTGTGGAACCTGCTTACTACATAACTGTCATTGTCTCCACTGTCAAAAAGTCTTTCATCTTGCTCCGACCCAGGGAGAGTGATCACTATCTCTGTGGTCTATCTGAGTCATATCTCAATGGCTTACAGCACTGGGTCTCTGCCATTTGAGGAACCTCAAGGCTTTCCCAAATCGTTCACGTCATCATGTGATTCGACAGATCACAGGAATGATAGGCTAGGTTTCTCCCACTCTCTCTCTTCTAGAAATTCTGAGGTAGATTGGAATCCCACTTGACTATGACTCGTTGGGTGGTCTGTCAAATTTCTACAGGATTGAACAGGATCACTTTCACTAATTCAGAGATTAAATATGAAAATGCTCGGAGCGCTTAATGACTACAATATCTTAAGAATATCCCTTTGAAAAACTATAAAAAACACTTACTGTCTTTGGCAGCAAGTAAGAATCCTCCCTGCTACTCAAAAAAAAAAATCAATCGAGACTGTTTTGACTCTTTATTTATTAGTCTGTCTTCACGTTACCTTTATGCCTGCCAAAAAATATCAGTTTATGGCAGTGGTTAAACCTGTCTTTCAAACCAAGTTTAACAATTTTAACTGTAACTTTGCAAACTTAAAAAAATAACATTAAATGTGAAGCAAGTCGACCTTTGATTGGGGAAGACTTGTAATTGCTGCAAAATAAATCCAATCTGTCTCATGAAAACAATTGTTTTCAGTGAAAAATTGTGACCATAAATGTGCTAATTGCTGAATAAACAACTTTTTTTCTAAAAGTTGTTTGGAAAAATCAACTTGATGAAAGAAACATTGTGGGTTTATCTTGGGTTTAAAGAAGCAGACTTTAACTGTTGTTGTTGTTGTTGGTTGGTGGCGACAGTTACCTGTGAAGTAAACATATGTAGCGTGGAGTAATGTTGCTTCCCACATCTGAAATCTGTTAACTGATATCATTATGAACAGGCCTCTAAATCCCATTATCATTGCCACACTTTGATCTGTGGTTTCTCCTAATAAGTTGTGAACTGCTAAGTGAAGGGCTTTTAGGAGTAGGTGTCAATCCTGATGTTTATTGGAGCAAGGACTCACAGCCTCTCAGGTTAAAGTGACTCAGTTGTTTGCTGTTAGGTAAATTAAAAGTTTATTCTCCTTAACACATGCATTTCCATCCATTGCTAGTACTATTTTAAGGATACAGCTTCAATCTCTAAACGGATGGCTATTCCTAAACATTCCTCTACACTTTGTAGAGATTAAATATCAGAGGGTTCAGATTTGTGCTGTATTAGTAAGTTTAGTCTAAGTTAGACGATTGGAAAAGTATTTAATGTGTACTCAACTCACAGGCTAGGCATTTAAATAGCATAATTAGCATCCCCTGCAGGAAAGAAAGAGGGAGCTGGACTAAATGTTTTTGTTTAAACCCCATCAAGAGAGAATTTGTGTTTACTCAGTTGT
>NC_024309.1:8626509-8661657 GCF_000523025.1 Cynoglossus semilaevis | reverse complement strand
TCTGTGAAAAAGAACAAAACTTTGACATGATTTAGCAGTGTTTTTACAGGTTGTTCTGTTTAGGACTTTGTCAGTGTTTCTGCCATGCATGTAGGCACGCATGTATGGTTTTCATGCGTTTCAAGTCGCATAGAACAAGGGCACATACATGGCACAGCAGGAGGGTCGTGTGAGAGGAGTTCCTCAACACGCATGTTCAGCTATCACTGAACCAAATCAGCCTGTTTTCCTCTCTTCCACGACGTTATCCTACAAGTTTTACTTTACTGTTGCTGACCTCTTGTCCCTACTGTAGTCGTAGCTCCATAGTGAAAACCCTTTATTTCACTATGCACGTAAAGTATTTCCCTGACTTACTGTTCTTTTCTGACCTTTGCTTCTGTAGCATGATCTTTATAAGACATTGATTGACTTCCTGCAGTGAACTGAAGCAAGATCATCCATAGCGCAAACTTTTATAATCCAATCGTACCAACATGTTGAAGTCGTCATCTGACACAAGTGATGCTGTTGACGGACAGTTTGTGTAGTTTGCCCTCCTCCAAATTGTGCATATAGTGTCCAGTTCAGCTCCAACACTTCATACTCGCACAAAAGCAAGATCACAGCTATGACACCCCTGCGTATCTCATTCAATTGTAGAGAATAGAGCCAGTGAACCGAATAGCCCCCCAACACTGGCCTCCGCCTGCACCTGCAGGCACAGCTGATGGCAGGGAAGCTGGAAGAAAAAAGGGGGAAGTGATTTTCATCTGTGAAGGTTTAGAGTGTAGAATAAATCTTTATTGGGAAACAAACCCAAACTACCTATCATTCCACAGGTTTCTTTTTGAGATACCAAATTTATAAGCTACTTAAAATCCTTTTAAAATTATCTTTAGGGGAAGCAGGTTAATGGGGGTGAGGAGAGAATCACTGCCCCCCTGCAGGTCATTCAGTCATTCATAAGATGAGGCCGTTTTATAGACCTCCCTCTGCCCACGCTTTTGTTGCTGTTGTGTCACTCAGCGGAAGTGAAAATGGAGATTAAGCATGGTCATACAAAGTCTCACATCCGACTTTTGATGTAAAGAAAAATGTGCGGTGTCTAACTCCCTAACTCTGGTTTGTAGGCCCCTGCTGGATAAGATGAAATCCTAAGGGAAATTTACCCTGATAACCCTAACAGCCTCTATAGATTTTTGGTGTTTACAGGTGTGTCATCTCCTGGACAGAAAACAGCAGCCATCTTTAATCCAGTAAAGAGTACAGGGATTTGGTCGCCACTAGCCTTCCTTAAAGGTCTTTTGGAAACTCGTCGGCCATGAGAATGTGTTGAAGGTGTGGGTAAGGGTTTGTGTAGCTGTGCAGGAGGGGCTGTGGACCGTCTTTGTGAATTTAGTTAATCTAATTTTAGCTCTTTTCCCCTGCGGGCCTTTCTCTCCTTGCTCTTGTTTCAAACCTCAGTCTGAGCAAAGAATGTTTCCTGTGTCTCTGGTGCAAATGAGTTTTGTCCCTTCAATCCATTGTCCCCTATAACCTTTGCATGTTATTGGTGTTAATATTGTAAATGTTCAATGTGCATGGGGTTCATGGTCAATCTTATTTTCTGAAGTGAAATCCATTTTGTAATTGGTGGTTGCACCCAGAGGACAGCATCTGGAGTGAGCATGCTAGGGTTGGTACCTTTGATGCAGACACTAGAACATTAGACACAATTACCTGAAATACAGAGAAAATGCAGGTACTCATTCACACTAAAGTCACTTAATAGATGTGAATGAATTGTGATTGACCAGCCTCCCTGCAGTCCATATTTGTCTTCTATTTATTTGATTTAAACTGTGTACACAGTTAGACAGAGCAGAACATAATTTAGTATCCTCTGTCCCTAAATATTTAATAAAATTATAAATAGATTAAAATGGCATCCCATTTTAATCTATTTATGACCCAGTGTTTAAATTATCTTTGTGTCCTGCAGATGGGAATTTCTAGATTAGTTTGTTTAATAAGTTATAAGTACTTTTTTGACCTTCATTAAGGTCTAAGTTACTTACTTAGTTAATTACTAAACTACACTTTTTTAAAAGTTTTTACCTCATTTAAAAAAGCTTTTTGTAAGTACTTTTAAATTAACAGAAACCTCTCAGTAATTATTGCTTCAGTCTTCACTAATGACTGTCTTTAAAGCAGTTTATGTTAAGTTAATGGAACTCATCAAAGAACCTTAAAGGATGTGAGGGTGTTGAAGGGCTCATAGAATGGAAATGAGCAGCTTGGAAGCTCTCAGTTCCCTCTGAGTTTTCACACCTATGATTAAATCACTGTGGTACTGTTGTACATCAAATGGGTATTAACTCATTAGCGTCTGCTTTTGAAGGCGCTCTTTAGTATCATCAGGGTCTTGTAATCCTTTTTAATGGATCACTGAGTGGCAGGGTGGTTCAACAAAAATGATTAATGTGTCAGACTTTCTCTCCTAATGGTCTTTGTTGTTTTGTAGGAAGACTTTGATTCATTTTGGAACTTCGGCCATAATGATGGTATTGTTCAGTAACTGATAGCAGACCTCTACTTTATCAATCTGCTGCCATCTAGTTGTAAACCCATACCCTGTCTTATCTTGACTTCTCTTCCTCCTCTACTCCCTGTAGCTTACTCTTTTCCTTAGCTTTGTAATTTTAGTGTGTTTCCCCTCTGCCCCCTTCTTTTAACTTAAGGCAGTAGGTGGTGAAGGGCAGGAATGTGACCGTGGGACTGTAAGGATTTATCACACTGAGGTGTGAGGGCTGAATATTGTGCTCCTGTGCCTGCAGATGTAACAGTTTAGTGCCAACAGCATTCCTACCAAGCAGAATTTATTGCTTTTTGGGTTTTATTCTTTAGACCACATACTCCGTGGCTACAGGGTGAGAAACCAGAGGACAAGGGTTGGGGACAGAGGGTGCAGAAGATTACTGTATGTATTTATGTATGTATGTATGTGCAAGTTTTTGTGTAGGCATTTTCAACCACATACATTAACAGGCAGGTTAATGTCCACCTTTCTGCATTTCCCCCCTCCAAGTCTCTCTCTCTCTCTTTCTCTCATTCACTCTCTCTCTAGTTCTGTTGCTCTACCTCTGCTTTCTCTCCCCCGTCTCTCCCCTCCCATTCCTCTTCCACTCCTCTCTCTCTCTCTCTCTCTCCCTTCCTTCTACGCTGGCTCTCAGGTTACGATGACTGGGGGTTTTCTTGCTTCCATCTCGTAGTGTGTGTTTGTGTGTGTGTCCCTCCCTCTCTCTCTCTCTCTCTCTGCTGGGCTCTGTCCTTGTCCCTGCCTCCTGGCAGCGAGGAGCCACCCAGCAGCCGCTCTGTGATTGGGTAGGGGAGTGGGGTTCTTGACACAGTGCGGTGCTGACTGCTCTGGGACATGTTTCAACAGATGGTCGAGGTTAGAGAGTGTCATCACAGTGGAGAGAGGATTAGAAGAGAGAGGTTGTCTTCCAGGAGCTGTGTGGTCCCCCTCACTCTCCAACCCCAAAATCCCAGCACGCACACGCAAACCCCTCAATGAGCGGAGGGAGAGCCGGTGAAGAACCGCAAGGAGAAAACTCAGAAAGGAGTCCAAGCTGTGTCTCTCACTCTGCTCTCCTGCCTTTCAGGTAATACACAAACTTTTATTTCTCTACTTTTCGCAATTTTTACAATCTGACAGCTGATCTGAATCTGATGGGGTATTATTTCAAAAGTAAATTTCTGTCACTGCTTACAGCACAGAGTTAGGTATCTTTAAGTAGGTAGTTGTAGAGCTAATGAGCTTTTCTGTTTCAGTAGTGAGTCTGTTTTCCACTGTACAGCAGCTCTCTGTGAGTGTGTGTGTGTTTGTGAGTGTGTGTGTGTGTGTGCAGGACTTCATACTTTCCCCTTGAATGATAGGAATTCTTTTCATGCAAATTCTTCTGTCTCCAAAGATGAAAAGGCAACACATTCCATTAATGTCATATTTTCCACCATTCCATAAAATCCACCTTTTCATTTACCTTCAGGTGATATGAAAAAAGCTGCTGTCATTCCAGAAGTATGCAATATAACAAGCTGGGCTTATTATAGATGTTACAGTGCAGACACTCCTCAGTGCATCATTTACTGGTTAAACTTAATGTTCACTTCACTTTCTTATCTCTTACACTGAAATATAAACAATGTTTTCTTACATCCCCACATCCCGAAGAGCATTTAACATCCTGTCACCTCAGTCCAGATAAGTTTTTCATAAATCTTACTTGGAGTGCACTTCTGGCAGATTGTGTCAGTGAATGCTGAATAGATGAGCTGCTGGAGGAGCACTTTCCAGACTAACTGTCAGAGCTAACCAGAGACCCGGGGAATGTACACCTCACTTTAGGCTATTTAACTCAAGTCAAGTGAAAAGGGAAACTTGCCAGTAGAGTGGGAATATGATGCATAGTATTTATACCTAGTTTCAGGCACTTTGTCTAGGTGTAAGTGTGTGAGCGCGCGTGTGTGTAAGGTGTTTGCCAATGGAGATTGTGCAGCTGTGAATGACTGTGCAGACAGCGGTCCGGCTGAGTGGAGGTTGTATGGGTTAAAATCTTCTGTTGTGTGTCTTGCTGTTTACCTTGGTAAACCAGTTATTGCTGCACTTCCTTTTTGTTACTTGACGCATTTGAAACACAATTACTAATATTTTCTGATTAAAGGTAAGTGGATATATTTGTAGGAAATTCCTGCCTAATAGAAGATTGATCAGAAAAATATTTGGATTTTTATACCAAGGAATACTACAAGCATAAATTTATTAGCAATTAAAAAGCTGTGACTTTTCATATGATTTGGGCCATGTATGTAGATTACCTTAATGGTTATAAACCCGTAGGTTGAACATAAAAAATATTTTGACTGGATGTGTTTTGAAAGTTTAATAATAGATTTTTGTAAATTATTCATTTAAATAGTTACTTTTGTCTTTAGTCTTATTAGAGAGACTTGATTACCTAACCGCCTTTAAGAAAACTTTTATCATAACTACGCAGACTCACTTAAAATTCAAGTACACTTATTCGACCTGTATAGTGTATAATTTTATCCACAGAGAAAAATGAACAACCCTAACCCCATACTGACAAGCCTCAACCATAAATCCATCCTTGACTTGCGTTTCACCCGGCAGCATTAAGATTGGATTTCTGATTACTCTACCTGGAGCATAGCGAAGCTGCTGTGGGGCACTGACTTCTAGTTGGAGAAGAAGGGACATCCTTTAAACACTTTAGCTCCACTGTATAACAAACGAGGGCGCAAGCAGCTGCTGTGAATAATTAGGTTCTTGGGAGGTAGGAGCTTGCCAAGAAAAACGTTGTTACAGTAGTAGCATTGCCATCGTTTGAATCAACTTTGCGTGTGTTGGTGTTTGTCAAAGTGTGAATGAGGGAAATGCCTTTGTTCTTTGATAGGTATTGAGTGTGTGAGAGCGAAGAGATGAAAGATCAGTGTAATTTACTGGGTGTTACACTAATAACATACTAATAGAACATTGTGATTTCATCTGCATTGATGCAGCAGTAATAGAAATATCCCATAGTGGTTTATTTAAATAAAAAAAAAATCACATTTAATCCCTGAACATGACAGGTGGTGAGGGTCTATTTTCTGACTCCTCACGCTCCTTTCTTTTAGCCCACACTGACAGGAGTGAGATTTAATAGTTTAATTGTTGTGATTTAGTGTAATTATTTTACATTTTAGAAGAAGTGGATGCTGATGCTCATTAACATGAAACAGAAGTAAATACAAGAATGAAATTGACCGTTCTTTGAACGCCTAATATAACAGCAGCCCATCCCTGCAGTTTTTAAATTCAAATACATAAACAAAATAAATCTGAGTAAAAGACAATTGAACTGCACTTTGTGTTTTGTATCCTGTTTTTGTGCAAGCACGTTAAGAAAAGATTTCCTAAGCCATCCTCTTCTTTGGCACTTGTTTATCTCTGCAGCTTAATGATAGTGTTCCTCATACTGGCCTGATTGCATAGTAGAGCTGCAGGAGATTGCACAGTCCTATCACTGCAAATGGCCAGTATTTGAACAGTGAGCATTTGGCATGCCTTTATTTTGGTGGAAGTCATAAAGGCTATCTTTAGATGAGTCAGGCACTTTCTTAGGTCTATTGTTTTCCTTACTGATCAAACAGTGCCATAGACTTTCAATATATATGCAGGTATCCAGGCCTTAAATAGGAAACATTCATTATTTTTATGGAACATATCTCCTGGGAAGTATTACAAACACAGCTGAATGAGCACGCAGCTGTAGATCGTGATTTATTTTTTTATGAGGTATCCGTGAGCTCACAATAGCACCACCAAGTGTTTGTTTAGCCTCTCATTTAAGCAGCAAAGGTCAGGTCAAGCAAACATCACATCCAGCTCATCATTGGTAGGAATGTCTGATGTTTTGTTTTGCATTTGGCTTTCATCCTCTGTCCCCAGCCTTTGCCTTCGATGACAGTTTTGTGTAACAGCCAGCTCCAACTCCCTGATCACGTCCTCGAAATTGTGATTATTTAACTGAATGTCAGAAAAAGTGAAATTGCTTCTGGCTGACTTATAGTTAATCAGAAGCATATGAAAAACAGGAGTAAGAAAGTTTTTTTTCCTTTTGTTTCTTTAGATACAGCAGGACATAAGAAGAAGAAAGTGAGGGGTCAAGAGAGGGGAAAGTGGAAGAGGGATAAAACAGAAGAAGCCCAGATAAGAGAAAGGGAGGTGTGAACATGTGATAAAGAAGAGGGAGAGTAAGAGTCTAAAGTGGAAGAAAAAAAAACCCAGGGATCAGAGGCCGGATGTTGAGCTCCTGGTTTTCTGTTGACACCCACACTTGTGTGCATTTGAAACACGTGGACACAAACATTATCATTTTGTGGCTCAATCATGGCCCAAACACTGTACGTATACACACAAGCTTTTTTTGCCCCTGCATGAGCCACCCCCCAGAGAGCTGCACTGTCCGTGCATTGTCATCTCTCTTGTCTAATAATCCCCTCCCCAGAGAGAAGCAATCTGTTTTAGATTTGAAAGAGAAAGGACCCTGCCGGTATCACGTACAATTAAGCAGCCGTCAGAATACGTTGGCGCAAGTTTGGAAGGAGAAGTGCTGCCACTGGGGGGTCGTCCCTTTCATCTGCCGCTTTTATAGAATAGAGATAATGGGATAGGAGGGTTAAAGGAATGGGAATGGATGTGAGTGGGGGGGAGAGGGGGTGGTTTAGGGGCAGAAGGAATGAATACATTTCTTCACCCATCCATCCTGCTCCACGGCTCAACTAATAGAAGCCAGCATGCATTTGTTTCAGCTCTTCTGCTCCCTTTCTTTCCCTCTCCCCTGGAGCGGGCAAACACATTCAGCCTCTGCCAGCACTCCCTCTCTCTGCCCGTGTGCATCAATGTGTGTGTGTGTGTGAGCTGGCTCAAGCACTTCTGTGTGGACTTGGCCATGTGCTACTGGTAGCCTCTGGTCCTGTCCGTCCTTACTTGAACAGCATGACTCCACCATGTGGACACTGGATCTTAGAACAGTTGTAATATGAAAGGTTGAATAACTTTGTTTATACTGACAAAGTCCAGCATTCCAAGTCATGCTTTGTGTTCCTGAAGTGCCCATGGCAAATTCAACAGAGTTTGGCTGGTATTTCTCGAACAAGTTGGGATTATGTCCTGACTGCATTCCTTCAGCTTTGGCTCGGACGTGGAATACAGGAAGCATTTGGAGGGTTACACTTCCTGGTTAGTGCTTTGTAAGCAAATTAACCGTTCATTGGATGTCATATTTTGGACCTTTAATAAGACATTAACATGGAATTTTTAACCATGGAGGGTGAAGTTAATTAAATTATAAATACTACATTACTACATGCTTTGTAAAGCCAGACACTGAGCCTGAGGCAACAGAATGCAGGGCTCCCTTGTGTACAAATTACAGGTTTCATTTCTGACTGTGAGCAAGTCTGACAGATTCTAACTGTGTGTTTGTGTGAGTGTGCGTGAGTCATTGACTCAAACAGTCACACTATATGATATCTAAATACCTACCAATAAGTGCCTTCAACCGTAGAGAGTAGAGCGCTAGTCCTGCACAGGTGCAATTGGACAAATATGTTTTTACGAGTGCGTATTGTGTTGTTGTGTCAAAGCCATGGAGGAGTTTGTTTATGGGGTTCAGGGTCACACAGGCCGGTTCTCAGGGTCTATGTTTGTCTATGGTTCCCAGAGAGTATGCCTACACATGCTCCACATTTTAGGGGTGTTTAGTTTCATGAGCTGGCAGCAGCAAAAGCAGCAGTAGCCCTGCACTTAGCTGGGTGTTTTGCTGACTGCGCTGCTACTGTCTCTCCCTGAGGAATCTCTGTGTTTTCATGCTCGCCTCTTGGAATGAAGTTGGTTTATTACTCTGCAACACTGCACCTCCAGATGTTGGATGCTTACTAATGATTTATTCAGATTTTACATTGATTGATTTGCTTATGAATAATCAAAAACCACTGTTTTAACTGTAATGAGCAGATTTAACACCATTTAGAATGTCAAACACAGTACAACTGTTTTTTCCTGTAAAGACAAACACAAGTCGTTTTTTTCTGCACCACTGTGGAAAGTTAAGAACTACAGTTCTACAGTTGTCACTACCGCTTGTTTGTCACACTTGAAATATATGACCTAGTTGTGATTTTGGCTCCAACTATACGATGCAGATTAAAAATCAGACAAGTTCTGGTATCAAGGTTTTTCCAGAGGTGTACACTGAAGCTTATAGACGAGCACCAAGGCATTACATTTCAAGTGACATTGAGCACAGATTTAAATCATATTAAATGCAATGGAGTGAGATTAAAAGGTAAAGTCCAAGTGCTGCAGTGCATTTTATTTATAGGGGATTTTTTTTTCCACAAGGTTGTTATGAAATTACACTTTTCATGTCACTATTCAGTGAATATTACAAGACTACTGAAAGCTGAAAACTACAGAGATATTAACAGACTATAAATCTTTCAAACATGTGTCCTCTCTTCTCCGTCTCCTTCTCTCTTTTCTGGCACTTTATTGCTGATTTCATGGAAAAGAACTCAATCTCTTTATTCTTGACAATTACCTCAGTGGAAACCCATTGAAGCAATTTGCCATGGCTCTCTTTTGTGGTAAAAGGAATGATTTATCTGGGTTACATTTGACGCGTCAATGAGACAAGAAAGCCACCCGTGAGCAAGCCATACATTCTGCTCCCTCGTGCTCCAACTCTGTCTGGACTTTCTCTCGCAGTCTGATCTACTGCTTCTGATGTGAGTGTGGGTTTTGACACGTAAGAAGGAATATGAATGTGGTGCACAAGTATCTATCACTAATGGTTTCCATTTGTGAGTCAGAAAAGAAGTGGTTGCAATACTGTCTGGTCATACGTAAATGAATCTTTGATTCATGTATTGATGTAACACCCAGAAATTTAAATTTCAGCAGAATCCCCCCCCCCACACACACACACACCCTTCAAACCACTTTTAAACCTACTTAATTATCTTTACATAAACTATACATATAAATGCATTTCGACCAAGATTTATTTAATTGCAGATTACGATGGGTTCATAATATTGATGAGGTGGTCTGGTAGCCGTGACACTACAAAGGGCCTCTTACCAGGTCCGAGAGAACATGAGGGCTTTGACTAATAGCCATGAATGCATCCACTCTAGGTTCACATTTCACTGAATTGGGGCCATTCTTCCTAATTAAAGTGGCCAGAGTCCTTCCCCAAGTTCACTGCATTCCAATGAATGGGATTCATTTTTAGTTGAAACATCAGAACAGTTTGAAACAAAAAAGTGACACAAAAAAATAATAAATAAATAAAAAAGATCTTCAGTAATTTGTCATAGAAGTTTTACCAAGTTGGGCTTCTTGGTTAAAAAAAAAACAAAACAAAAACAAATTAAAAAATCAGAAAAGTTAATGGTATGAAAACATGGAGGTTTTGAATCAGTTCCCAGTGAGCCAGTAATGCCAACTTAGTGAAACAGGACAGAGCTCTCCTTCAGGGAGACCAGTGTGGTCGACTAGAGAGGGTCCTGGTTGTTACAATGTGCCCCCTTTGGCTTGCAGGCCCAGACACAGGCCCTTCTCAGTGTGGAAGGCACTCAGTAGTTCTCATGGCAGCAGACTAGCTGCATTCCTTGTAATGACAGAAAACATTTAAATAAACCACACTATTAATATAAATTCTAATCATAATTTGTTTCCCTTCAATGGCGTAGAAAGGTAAACCTACATTGAAAAATGTCACTGATGTGAAGCACAAACAAACACTGGTTCTTGACCTTATCGCCTGTGCCTTGTTTCCATATTTGTTTGCACCACACCAGAGTTTGTTTGTTCACTAGCATAAATCCCTATCTCCCCCCAGTTGAGGGTCAGCTGTTGAATATAATTGTATAATTGTTGAATCACTTCTTAAACATTTTTTTCTCCCCTCCCACCCCCCATCCCGGGTGTGTGGGTAGCCTTAGATTGCTGAGGTTAGGTTAAACAAGCCACCATCAAAGCCATATTACCACTTGGGTCAGAGGAAGGTCAGGGTGCAGCAGGGTGTGTGGTTTGAGGCCCTAACAGGAGGGCACAACTGCCAGCCGGCCTAGGGCTCTACTGAATGGTTACACAGGCAACAAGCTTATGTTCAGCCGTGCTCCGTGCACAAAGCAGAGCGCAGCTGTCTCTGCAGCCATACCCGATCACTGAGCAGTGCCGCCAGTGCCAAAGTAAGTGAAAGAGGCCTATTTATAAAGTAGGAAAAACCCACTAGTATCATGAAAGTAAAGATAAGTAGGGCGTTGAGGTGTGCTAAAAGTCCTGAGTGTTGATGTCCAATAATCTGAAAATTGCACATCTTTTATGTTTCTGAATGAAAACTCCATAGTGGCCTTTTTGTTCCAGTCCTTTGAACTCTTCGGCATTTTGCATTCCCCTGATCCGTCCCCTATATTCCTCCCCCAGTTTAATCACGATGAGTACAGTAAAGGCTCATTTAAAGGGTCATTAGTGCTAATCCCACAGAACAATCAGGAAGGAGAAACAATGTGCTCTCTGGTGCTTCGGTTCTGTCCAGGAATAAAGGCCTCATGTGTGCTCCGCAGAGACTTGTTCAACTTACATCACACCAGAGGAAATAAATAAACAAACCAGTAATTCAAAAGTGATGTGTATTTTGAAAGTGACACAAAGCATTTTTCTCATAGAAACCTCTCTGGGGCCCGTGAAATTTGTTATATTTATTCTATGGAATGCAAGTGAGAGGCAGAAGCAACAAACAGTAGAGGAATTCAGGAGCCAAGTGTGTGACTTTCAGATTCTATCACACATTCACATGTACAGTTGTGTGTGTTAACACTATTTAACAACACCTTTAACAATGTTTAGATCGGCTTTCTTGAGTGCCTCCTCCATTAACTCTTAAGACTGCCTCAAGGCAAGACACTTAAAGTGTGAGTACAAAACAAAATGCTCAAAGGAGTGTCTGTTTAAATACACAGATCTCCATCAGTTAATCCTGCTCAGCATTCTTTCAGCTGGCTGACTGGAGAGACACTGTACTTCCAAACTAATATTTATTAGCAGTGTCCCTACTATCTGGCACTTTTGTCAGTCAGTTCATGTCTGTTCTAAGATAGGAGTCTGCATCTCTACACTCTGATCTCTTAAAAAATACCTGCTGTTAACTTGTGAAGCTCATCTTCCTAAATGTCAAAACAAATTGTAAGGTCATCTAAATGTCATCTACATGAACTGCTTAATTTTAAAAAGGTTTCTGATGTTCCTTCAAAAAAAGCTAAGCTGTGAAATGATCCAGGACTACCTCTGGCTGACACAGAGCTCCTAGAAATCCCTTTGCTTATAAGTGAACTTCAGATGACCTCAGAGGAAAGTGGACCAAGAGAAATTAAGTTAGGATGAGAGGTAACCTAAAGGACAAAGGGAGGTCTCGTCTTCATCCGTTGCAGCAGCTTTGTTTTTTGCCTACTTTACTCTAGCCCTCCTCTTACTGGTCACTACTTGTGGCACTTTATTGGGATTGCAATCTTAGGCGTTTCAGACATTGTGACTATTGATGGCACTGTAGCTTATTGTATCACAAACACTAGGTTAGTATCAGATTCCACAATGGACATATTTTGTCACTTCTCTGAGCTGCATGAACAGGCTATTACTGGGAACCATTGGCATGTAAAATTAAATCTGGACTGGGTGCTAACATTACGCTAGCTGGATGAATGGCTTACAGTTATTTCACACCATCCACTGCTCAACAGAAATAGAGGGCCTAGTCTCTTTGTGTTTTGGTTGCATCTGTTGTTTGACAGTAGAGAATGTGCTCTCGACCAAGAGCGACTGTTTGTGTCTTATGATCTTTTCTTGTGTTTTTCACCCTATGTTTGTACAGTAGTTTTTGCAGTGCATTTATTTCACTGTAAGGTTCTGTGCACTCAACCACCCCACGATGAAGGGCTGTTTGTCCAAACAGTGCCAATGTTTGCACTGGCCTGTCATGACTAGACTGGTCTGGATGCTGCCCATATGAAATACAGGACAAACCAATGAGCTCTGGCTGAGACTCTGCTTATCACAGGAAACATCTTACCAGAGGAAGAACATACATGCAATGCCGAGTTGTACTAACAGCCATGACAATCATAAGATGTTTGCCGACACTTTGACTGAAAATCATTTCAGTCATTTGTATGTGTGTATGACAATGAGGCAACAGTAGATGTTTAACACTTCATAATGCTGTTTATATTTTTTTTCCATGTGCATGTTCTTTAGACAAAAACATCACAGTTAATTACTGAGACATTACGTCAGGGCTTGTCTGTTACTGTTCAATACGTTATTGAAAGCAAATCAGTTGAATTAAAAAAAAAATCAGTGAGTGATTTATGCTTAGAATTAAATTATTTGATGGTCTTTGTGTAAAAAAAGATTATGAGGGTGGGGTGGTTTGCACTCACTGAGGTTTGACCGGGCTCAGATGTCATGGACCTGCCATTTGCTTTCAGACCATTAACTCTAGAGACAGAGCAGTATGGTGCCACTCAGTGGGACTGCTGGGACTGAAGGCACCTTTTTTCTACAGCCAGTGATGGATTACTGATCGCAAGTCCATGTCTCAGTGACGTAGCCACGAGCCATTTTAATGCGCCCCACTTTGTTCCTACCTCAGTATTCAGTCTTCAGTACAGAAATGTTTAAAAATGTTTGGCAAAATTTCAGATTTTTGCAATATGTTATATGACCAAAGGTTGTACACTCACCAGCAGCACTAATGTATGCTGCTCATGGACAGGATGCCTGGATGTAGCGTGATGATTCAGTGCTAAAAAATGATTGGCGACAGTGGCACCAGGGTTAATGTAGCGGAACCTTCTCTCCGCCTCTCCTGGCCCCTAACTCCTCACTCCCGGTGGTGTTCCATCCCCCCCACAGACCCTCAGTCATGCTTGACTCACCAGGGGGAGACTTCTGAGTGACAGGTGGAAGGTTGATGGAGATTGGCCCATACCAGAGAGTGGCTTTAACAGTCAGCCAATGGCAAGATCTCAGGACACAGAGTCAAACAACAGCAGGTCAGATGGAGATTTTTTGTCTAGGGGATTGAAAAAGCATAGAAAGGACATAGTAGAAATCTTTGAGGTGAGAATTGTCCCTCCAGACCTTCAGTGCTGCTGTAGTTGTTTTGGAATGTTTTCTGGGTTGCCATGAACTGGTTGTCTGTTAATTTCAGGTCAGGAGAAGTGATGTTGAGTGATTTTGTTTTTATGAGAGAGTACTGATGAGGTTTCTGTCAGCACGCAACATGTGCTTTGGACTTTTGGGTACATTTTCTGGGTAAACTCGAGGGCTGAAGCACGAAAGAATCATTTTTGCTCTGCTGTTTATGGATGTGCTGTTGTGTTTGAATATAATTTGTGACCAGATGCACTTCATTTATGTGGAGTAAATACACCTGTTACTAGAAAGACCTCTTTCTTCTGGGAAAAACTGCTTCTCTCCAATAACTTGCTGTTTGTACTATTATTTCGTTCCTTGTTCCTTTTGTAATGTATCCATGTCTTTTCTCCTATTGTCTCCTTAGTCAACAACGACTACAAGTGCCACCCAGACTTGAGTGAGTGGCCTGGCTGGACCTCCTTGGCCTCTCCTCATCTCTCCATTAATCCTTCAATCCTGCCATCCAGTCTCTTGTCATCTCTGGCACCATGCTGATTCAGTGGCTGGCCTACCTGGCCCTGCTGTCCCTGGACTGGGCTCCAGGCAGCTGGGCCTTCACCACAACCAAGGCTCAGAGTCTGAGGGGTCGCATCCAGAGAGACCGACGAAACATTAGGCCCAACATTATTCTCATTATGACAGATGACCAGGATGTTGAATTAGGTGAGGCTGATACATTTACTGAGAATTATAATCTTCCAATGACATTTTATATTTTTTGCTCTACACTTTAGTCATTGTCTTTGGGCATGTTTCCGTCACATCTCTGTACATGAAATATTAAATAGGACCATTATGCTCCTACCGAATAGCCATCTGGCCTGTATACTGCTAAAATATAATTACTTTGCCACTCTTTAATTTTTAAAAAAAAGGGTCTAAGCAAAGAGACTTTTTTCATGCAATGCATTATTATTTTCCAGGTTCTTTGCAGGTAATGAATAAAACCCGTAAAATCATGGAGGACGGAGGCACGTCTTTCACCAACGCCTTTGTCACGACCCCTATGTGTTGCCCGTCACGATCCTCCATGTTGACCGGCAAGTACGTCCACAACCACAACACATACACCAACAACGAGAACTGCTCTTCTCCATCCTGGCAAGCTCAGCATGAGCCTCGCTCATTTGCTGTCTACCTCAACAATACCGGCTACAGGACAGGTAGGTTAACATTTATGTGCCAAAATCTAAACTCTCTTTCTGAATGTAAGCTGCTAATATGATGTCTGATGTATACTATACTATGTAGTAAAAAAAACAAAAACACTGGTTGGCACTAAAACACTCTCATTTTTTATTAAAAGGTGTTTGAACAAACCCCTGTTTTCTACTAGAGAACTGAAAGTTAATGTAATTATGTTTCACCTGCACTGGTGAGAATCTGTCACTCTTTTTAAAAATATTTTGTATTGGTACTGTATTGGTATTGGACTACTCTGCTGTGATAAATACAGAAACATTCACTTGTGGTTTTTTATCAGTGTCTGTGTGAGTGATGTGCAGCGCAGGTGGGGTTCTAATTGGTTGCAGAATGGCGTGCAGTTTTCAAACTGATGTGTGAGTCTGCAATTAGCTCTCTCTGGGACAGACTGGCTTCCTGCCCAGCCTATCCGAGAATTCTGTGCAGTGCAGCCAGAGGGGGAAAAGACAGGCAACAAGTTGTGCGTCATTGGCTTGCACAAAAGATAAATTCACGCAGACCTGAAGAATTAGGATTTTTTTACAGGAATAAGCAAACAAAACAGAATCCGTACCAGGTGTCTGAGTACAATGCACATTAAACAATTGTCTCCGTTCTCTGTTTTTCACTTTTACAGCTTTTTTCGGCAAGTATCTCAATGAGTATAATGGCAGCTACATCCCACCTGGGTGGCGTGAGTGGGTCGGATTGATCAAAAATTCCCGCTTCTATAATTACACCGTCTGCCGCAATGGTTACAAGGAGAAACATGGTGCTGATTATGCCAAGGTATGAGTTAAAAAAAGAGAACTATAAACGCCATCACTCATTTGTTTCCTCTTTATGAGTGGAGATAAAGACTTTGCCTGACAAATTGCATGTTCCACTCACTTATAAATACAGTGAAGCACTTCAATTATCACAGTGTCGTGATCCAGGTTGGTTGGAATTCTTATTTGGGAATAAAAGGGGATGTGCTGACTTCTTTTTCTGTACTATCCCTTTATCATGACATGCTTTACCTCAACATTTAGACCCTGTAAAATTGAACTTAGTGTTTATGAAAAGCCTGTGGGTGTGTGAAACATACATTTTTGTTTTGTCTTTGTTTATGTCTGGCCCTTCATTTTTTTCATCTTTTTAAGTCTGAATATGATTTTCTCTCCCCATGGAATCAAAACATAGAGGAATATTTCACTTAATCACTGTCAGACTCCTGAGATACACACTGTGGTTTCACTCTCTTCTCACAGCCCTAGTTGGCATCAATCTTCCCCCCAAACATTTTTATAAGAGCTGTCAGTTTGTCTTGGCAGCTCTACACCAATATCTTCCTAGGTAGCATAGTTTTGAGAACATGAGGAATCCACAAGGTGGGCTTATAGTTTGGAAATGTGTCAGATTTCAAAATGGCCTGCCTGAAAGATGGACAAACAAATGTTTGGACTGCTGCTCCCAAGCCAACTTGGACTGAGGTGTAAAGTTACCCACAAGATGAGGCCAAGGTGTTTACATGACATGAGTTTGGTCAGCAGATTGTGGTTTAACACCGAATGGCTACATTATTTGCTATTTATTGACGAAAAGTCTCAACATACCATCGCCAGGTCAACCACAAGTCCTCGCTTTAGGCTCACGCTAAGGCACAAGATGATGATGGCTTACACAATGTGCAGCTGGAAAACCAAGTTGATGTAATTAGATCAGATATTTGCAACTACAGCCCTTCTGATTTTCTGCCTGTAGAAGTTCACTGAGGTTAAATATCTTTGTTAAAGGCCCTCTAGTTTGTTAAAGAAATAACATTTATCTGTGGAGACCAGCGTGTTCCATTGGTTCTAAGATATGCACCCTGGTAAAACCACCTCTCGGTCAGTGTGTGCTGGCCTTCTGCGGATCTGTTAACCCTCCGAAGAATAGTGAAATTTTCTTCTTAATAATGCTCACTTTAAATCATAAACCCATTTTTATTTATAAATATATTACTTGCAAATTTAATCTCATCTGAGCCTTAACAAAATCCTCAACATTAATACCACTTACAGGTCTTTTTTTATAATAACTGTTGCAAATAAAAAGGAAATGAGAAAACACAGGCAGAGGGAAGTGTCTCAGCCATTGAGTCTATACTTTATGTAGTCATTTGTTATTATTGTAATTCTTGCATACTTCACCTTTGATATATAATAGTTTCTAAGGGCAATCTTATCAAAAACCTGACAGTTTGTCACAGAGGTTCGACAGTGGAAGTGGAAGAATCTCAATAGGGAAATAATAACATGTGTAAATGTATCAGTCTTATGCGACTGCTTCTTAGTAATAATCATCTTCCAACGGTTCAGAGAAAAGTGATTTCTCACCTCTCTGCCAATTTGCTAACCAGCGCCCAGGCATTCCCTGTGACATTGTCACTTCCTTCTGACCTGCCAGAGGTATTCACAGCACTGCACATGGTAGTGCTTGTCATGCTCACGCAATCACCAGGCTTCATGGGCATGTACAGCTGCCAGAACATTAAAGCTGGCCCCTGCTGTAAGACCTATTAATAGAGACAGGATGAAACGGCCAAACCCACATCTGACATTTCATGGAAATCACCCTTTACTCTTTTATTCCTAACCTGGCACTCCCTTTTGCTTACTGTATGCCAGGCAACAAAAGAGTCATGCCAGAGCTCCAGGTAGAATGGTTAACTCACAGCTGGAAACTTGGCAGTTGTTATTTTAATTTGTGTTTAAGTAATAAAGTCACTGTTCAGTTAACGAACAGATCATTTCAGCATGTCAAAAAAGGGCTGCCAATATATAAAAAAATCCAAAGTTTAAATCTATATGTATTACAGATTTGTTCGTTTAGTTTTGTCTTAGAATACTCTCCCAGGAACATTTTTTTTATACCCACCATAAATGCCAGCATCTGATTACATTTGAGATTTTTGCATTCCGTTTGATTTTACCTTCTTGTTTCTTTGAGTCAATGTGTAAAGAATTAATCAAGGCAAGACTAGAGAATAGAGAATATTGATGCATCAAACCAAGGCCAAATATTTCAAGAGGAAAGGATGTTTCTGAGAAGGCGTCGTCAAAGCTGTCATAACAACACCCCATGTGAGAACTCCAGGTTTCTCGCCCTCAAATGGTGACACATTCAGTAGTGCAGGGATCCATTGATGAAGCAACAGCCCATGTACTGTATACACGCACAGGCTTCAGCATGCACACGCTCTCATCCACACACACACGCACACACACCGGCCGGCTGCCAGCTGTTGACTGGACAGATTGGTAGTGTAGTGCACTCAATGGCCCCAGTTTATATCCCCACTGGCCTGGCTCCATTTATTTGAACATGACTGGACTAAGGAAAACAACATGTCATGGTGATTGGTCTGCGAACCAGTTTTATCAAAGCTGGTGTTGTTTTTTATTTCTCCTTCATTTCAAGTCTCCTCTATATGTCAGTTCAGCCCTGTGGTGCTTATTTACGATATTGGCTGTGCTGTGTTTTTTTTTTTCCCTAGGACTATTTCACAGATCTGATCACCAATGACAGCATCAACTTTTTCCGCGTGTCTAAGAAGATGTATCCTCACCGCCCTGTGATGATGGTCATCAGTCACGCTGCTCCTCATGGTCCAGAAGACTCTGCACCTCAGTATTCTGAGTTCTTCCCAAATGCTTCTCAGCATATGTAAGTCCCATGGCTGCTGTGAATCTGTCTCTTCTTGCACAGGAGAAGTTTGAAAAGGAACAAAAGTACAAGCAGCTATCCTTGTGATGAACTTGGTGACCTCTGACAAGTTCATAACATGTTGGGGGAGTTAGGGACCAAGACTTCATGGCTAAGCTTTGTTCAAGCCCCAGGTAAACAAGGTACGCATGAAAATCGAAGAATCAGCAGGTAAATGTACCAGTGCATCTGGCTGGATATATGTGACCCTGAAGTGTGTGTGAGGGTTAGACAGAGGGATTTTATAGAAACTCCCAACATGCAGCTTTGTCTGTGCACGTTGCTCACGTACTTCATCTTGGAATTTCATCAGATCCAGGAGCAGAAGCTGAGATGTTGTTTGCTGCTCATGGTGAAGTACAATTTTCCTTGGCAGACAAATAGATCACAGAATCATCTGACGACGTTCTAGACCATTACTAAACCTAAAGTATTCCACTTTCCACTGTGTAGTGTCTCTCTTGATCTAATAATAGCTCTGGTTCTGGGCACAAGGAACTAGGATGCTCTTGTATCACTGCTCATCTCTTCAGCAGTTATCTGACCAGAGAGAAAAAAAGTACTTTCCTGACCAGTGACTAAGATTTAACCGTCAGAGAACTTTGAATTTGATGTGTTTTTGACAGACATGTGATGCAGTTAATCTCCAAATTACTTTTTAAGTTAATGTTGTCATGTACTGTAGTAGTTGTTCAAACTTGATTTTTGGTAAATGTGACAGCCCTAACACGCACTAACACACAGAGTTCTTGGTACTTAAAACCTGTGGAAAAGTAAAAAAAGAAAAAGAAAAAAAAACCCAATCATATTCAATATCCACTGATTATATATGATGGCTTTGTGGTTGCAACGCAGCTTTCATCTAGCAGCATATGGAATTTCTCCTTGTTAACATTAAATTAGCATTTTAATGATTTGGTTTTCCTAATATTATTAGAGTGTGCACATTCTTTGATGAGTGATGACAAGTTGCTGAAGAAAACCTGCTGACAACTCAGCGAGTGTGTAATCAAAATGATTTATCATCTAAGAATAGCTGAGGCGCACACCATGGAGAATATCAGCAGTGACTTCTTTAAAGCCCTTGCCAAGCTTATACTTACCTCCCACTACTCTCATCACTGAGTTGTGGCAGCAGCGGAGGACATTCTTTGGCAACATGCCCTGCCAACCTTGGGTAGGCCACTTAACGTCGGCTACCAGGATGCATTACTACACCAGGTTCACAAGTCACAGGGTTCAAGGTTGGAAATCGGGCGAGTGTTTCCGTTTCTAACTCCGTTTTCTTAGTGTTCAGTGTTCCTTCACTTTCTATCCCACTTAACATTCCCCTGTGTCTGTTTGCCCTGGGCCTGTCACTCTATCTGTGGATCTGTGTCTCTTTATCTTTCCAGTTGTGTCTCTCGGTGTCTGCTCTTGTTGTTTTCATCCAGTTTCGCCCTCCCTTTCTGGTGTATTTTGCAAAGGGACTTCCTGACCCTGTCCATATCAATCAGTTATTTTTCTCTGCAGCTCCTAGGATGAGAAGAATGCATTGTGTGCTTTAGAACACCCTTTGTGACATTATTAATCTATTTTTACCCCCTAGCCCCTGGGTAAGGGGGGTGGAGCTTGGGCCGGGGGCTGAGTGAAAGGGTTGACCCAGTGATATTGTTGTTGCAGTGTGTGCGGAATATGTGGAGTGATTACTGCAGTAGCGCAGGTATTTAGCAGTAACTTGTTTCCATGAGAAAAATATTTTCCCACAGGCGGGGGTGGGGAACAAATTCTTTAATATGTACGATAATATTTTCTCAATAGCGTGCACAGAGTAGGACCATTATGTAAACACGTGATGGTGATTTTATTTGATCAGACTTTGTTTTTATCATTGCAGCTGATTTTATATTCAGTTAAAATGTAAGAGGCAGGCTGTGGAAGAGGGAGTGCGTGGCAGGAGGAGAAGGAGCCGCGTCATAAATCAGAAGCTTTGACAGCAACAATGGCAGGGGAAGGTTTGATGTTAATGTCATTAGCATTCCATAGTGTAGGTGTTCTTCACTCTGCGTGTCACGTGCGAGCCACCCCCTCATTATTTTAAATACTATAGAATTGTTGCACTTTCTTAAAGTCTCTTGCTTGGAGTGAAATCGTAGTTAAACTGGCTGTAGATCAACCAGCTGAATATATGTCAATGTTAAGTTTTCTAAGGTCAGGAGGAAGAAGAGTGGGTCTGAACCTGGGTCAAACTATAACTAATACAATCTAATACAGCTGACCTCAGAGTGACATGTGCCTAATTTAATGAAGAGTTCACAGTAAAGTTAATCTAAATATGTAAAAAGAAAAAAGACACTGTGGCTTTACAATAATAAATAATGCATATTTATCTACAAAGTTTACTTAAATTGTAAAGTTTTCTTAAAAAAAAAAAAGAAATCACGCAGTAAACCTTTAGTGCACCCTTTCCCTTAATTTAAAGAAAAATACCACAAATGACTGAATGGTTTCTCTCAGCCTTTACTCCGTAAATAAGGCGACCTCTATGCTGTTTCTTGCTCTTGTTATTCCCTCATTTGAAATGACCGTGACTTATTGGGGTTTTGGTCCAGGAGCTGTTGCAAACATGACTTTTGGGCCTATTATTTTGTTAAGCATGTGCCAACCCTCAAATGACTTTCCCGTGCCAAGAGCGCAGTGGAGCGAGGAGCCTCTCGTCTCTGTGCGAGAAGAGAGATGGTTTGGGGAGAGAGGTGTGGAAAAACAGCGAAGGTGCTGGCTGCTGAGTATTATTATAGGATATTTCCTTGGACAAACAGTGTAGCTATTGATGCGTGTCAGTGGCAGTGGACAAGCGTGGCACCTGTTACAGAGCAGTAGCTTGTGAAAAGTGGTAGACAGGTGTCACTGGGAGCCTGGTAGCTGTTACAGGCTCAGGTCGCTGGAGTGCAGACAGAGGGTAAAAAGATTTTTACTCTGTGACAAGTGAAAAACATGTTTACTTTTATCAACAAAAACACGTACATTATTTGTAACATTTTTCCATCATTTTGTGTCCCTTTGTGCTTCTGCAGTACCCCCAGCTACAACTATGCCCCAAACATGGACAAACACTGGATCATGCAGTACACCGGCCCCATGAAACCCATCCACATGGAGTTCACCAACTTTCTCCATCGGAAAAGGCTGCAGACACTAATGTCTGTTGATGACTCAGTGCAGAAGGTGAGTACCTGTTGCTGTTCTCTAGTAATGTTTTAAACCAACTTGATCTACGACAAAGATCTTGAGCTAAACGTTAACCTTTTTCCAACACAGTTGCTGCATGTGAGGGTTGCAAAGAGAATTTAAAAGACAACATTTGTTCTTCCAGACTAAAGGCAGTATTACCAGCCTCTCTTTAGTTAGTTAGTTAGTTAGTTTAGTTTAGACAACATGAACTTTGGTAACATTGGTAAACCAGTAGTGTCAGGCACATTATTGAATAATGATTTAAAAATAATAATTTCTCAGAATCATTTTATTATATTCCTGTTCTTTCTACCCAGGTGTATGATATGTTGGAGGAAACTGGGGAGCTCGACAACACCTACATTATTTACACAGCAGACCACGGTTACCACATTGGCCAGTTTGGATTGGTGAAGGGAAAGTCCATGCCTTACGACTTTGATATTCGAGTTCCATTCTTCCTGAGAGGACCCAATGTGGAGCCAGGGGCAGTGTAAGTACAATAAACACCTGAAAACCACACCTTTTTATTTCTTGGCTTTTCTTTCTCTGCATTTTGTGAACTTAAATTAAAAGAAAAACATTAACTTAATCTTGCATTCCCATTTCCAGAAACCCTCATCTAGTGCTGAACATTGACCTCGCTCCTACGATTCTGCACATCGCCGGTTTAGACACCCCTCCAGACATGGATGGAAAGTCAATTCTTAAACTGCTGGAACAGGAACGAACAGGCAACAGGTCTGGATGAATCCTTTAAACCATGCTGCATTCTATGCTGTATTCCGCTTTAATTCAATATGGTCTCTGGGCAATTTGGCATAACTTACTTGGCTAGAGGACTTTGGCTGGGAATCACTGAGTTACAGTTAATGAATACTGTTCGCATGTTGAACCTTCATCAACTCTCCAGCAAATGTTAAGTTGAAGCCGTGTCCTGAATGCACGCAAATCCAGTGAAACAGAAAAAAGCCAAACTGTCGATGCTACACTAGGCTTATATTTGTCCTGTATCAGGTCTTATATGTGTTTCTAACAGTAAATACACATAAAACGTATTTTCTTTTGAAAACCTAATGCATTTTATTTTCCAGATTCAAACCCAACCGGAAACCCAAAGTCTGGAGAGACACATTCCTTGTGGAACGAGGGTAAACTGCACTTTTTAATTATTATTTTTAAGCCACAGGCATGTTCATGTTGTTTCAGAGCATTGTGTGTCACAAAAAATATTTCAATGAACCTGAAATATTACCTCTTCTAGCAACACAGATGCTTTTCCCAATTATTTTTATCTGGCAGACATTCCTTGACCTCAGGAAACTGGTTTGGAAGCCAGTGTGATTGCAGGAGGTTGGAATATTGTTTGGTGAGGCTTTAAATTTTGGCAAATTGTGGCAGGAGCTGCTGACACGTGTAACGTGTGTCATTTTCTCATTTACTGGAAAAACTTGAATTTTTTTTTTTTTTGAATGAGCACTGCGTAGATTTAGCAGGTAATGAGAGCCGTGAATCTGACTCAGCATCCTGTTGGAGACAGACGAAAGATTATTTTCAGTAACACAACGGAGGAAGACACACACAAAATAAACAAAGGCATGCCAGGCTCAGGATGATGTTTCCTCATGTACGGTTGGATGGTCTCACACTTTAGTCTACTCACAGACATGTTCCCAGGCCTTAGTGTGGAATGTATTCGCCACACTGCTGCTTCACTAATGGCAACATCATTCACCAAAGTGCTGCTTCACTAATGGCAACATCATTCCCCAATGTTTTTACTTGTTGTGCACGCAGTAGTACACCTTGTCTGTCTTTTTAACAAATCTGGTGAGTTGTTCTTTTTTGCTTTCTTGCTATGTTGCGGAAAGTGATAGCCCAAATCTGACAGCCTGCTAAGATAAGCTAATGTTGGAGATACGCTGACAGCAATCTGACAAGAGAGAATTAACCCCCTCAAGCTCTTTTTTTTTGCGTGATACAGGTATCCAAAGAAAGGCATTGGTTAAAATTATATGAAATTAGAAAGCAGAAAGACGTTTGTGGAAAGATGACAGATGAGACATTATTATACCATTGTTGGTCAAGACCAGATTCAGCTACAAGCATATGTAATGATACTGTATGGTACAGTAAGTCATGACCGTGCGTACAGCTGCTTTTTTCCTCGACTATCATTTATTCACAATAATCCCTATTTTTTTCCAAATCACTGTGTTGGCCCTTCACGTCTCCTTTCCATTTACTTGCTCTTCAGCCAGCATCTGCGTCAACATCTCCAGACACAAGTACAGAAGTAATGAGCAGGTCAAGGCTGCTGCCGCACAGGGGAAATGAGTCCCAGTGGCATATGGTTATGTGACAGAAGAAGCAGCTGATCCATGGACCCCTGTGTATAAAATGAAAAAAATAAAAACCCTGAACTTTGAACTGTTTCACTATTAGCTAATTTAATCCATTCTGCCTCTAATCCACACTGTCTGTCTGTAGTCTTTCTTCTTAATACTCAGATAAGCCTCTAAGTGCCTTTCACTGTTCTTCTATCACATGTAGCAGAAAAGATACAATAGATACAATAAATGTATATATTTTATGTTTACATGAAATATTCTCTTATTTAAAATCCTCACATGACCTTCCAGTAAACTCTATTTCTGAGCACGTGAAAACCTGAAATACAGCTGGGACAGACAGTGTTATTTGAGAATCTAATCATCCACGTAACACAGCCGTCAGGGACCCGCACCGACAACAACTGTTACCTCTTTAATAACCCGTGACTAAAGGCAAGGGACTACAGCCCAGCCAGTGTGTGAACATTGGCCGAAAAGCCCTGAAACTGTGTGACAGACAGGATTTTGGAAACAACAGCTCCACTCTTGAAAGGCAACAGCTTGTTCTTTGCTGTGTTGTCGTTGTCATTTTCTCTGTGGGTCACAAATGGCCAGACCAAGTTGGCAGAGACCTGGGGGATATAGTAAGGGATAAGGGGTTTGGCATGTTGTGAGGAGAGAGTTGGCCAAGTCCCTTCAGTGGCAAAATAGAAAGAAGTCTGGCCGTGCCAGGCTGAGGTCAAACAGCCTGGGGCAGTAGTCCATGCCCAGGCTCTCTGGCATAAACAGATGCCACTTTACCCATCATTCATTGGCTGAGACAGTATGGAACAACAAACATTCTGAATTAAGAAAAACTTCTGTTCAGTTAGTTTTTGGTCAATGCTACTTTTAATAGTCAAATTGCTTATTGACTGCCTAAATGGGAGTGTTCATGGATGATGACATCCTGTTTCTTTCTTTTTCTGTCACGCAGAAAGATCCTGAGGAAGATAGATGACTCAGTGAACACTCAGCACACCAATAGTCTGCCCAAGTACAAGAAGGTCAAAGAGACGTGCCAACAGGCCGAGTTCCAGACGCCCTGTGAACAGCCTGGGCAGGTAAAAACAAACGCACTAATGTGAACACAAGAGAACTTATATTTCTGCAAAACCTCGGTGAACAGAAATAACTTCTGTTCGAGTGTGGAAAAATATTGTCAAATTTTCCCTAATGGTGACAAGTACTATTCTTGAAGCAACCTATGTGCTGCTGCTGCTGCTGCTGCTGCTGCTGCTGAAACACTCCTTTACAGTAGATCAGTCACTTCATAATCTGCCGTATTAGCACGTTCTGTAATTTAGCAAATAGTTGGTACCCTTTGCCCAGTACTTTCATCTGCACACATTCATTTTCTGTCAGACCAACATCCTAGTGGTACAGTGCTGGGCCTTGGACTAGACAGACCAGAACAATACAAATTTTTCAGGTAGCGTAAAAAGATAGCAGACCTTCTGCACAGCCATGAAATGAAAACCAGATCCTTTTATGGTCACATTAGAGCCTGTTGGCAACAGTCAGTTGTGTCAGTTATTAAAGACAGCCATGAGACTATTTTACTGGAGCTCAGCAGCAGAAAAGTCTAAATTGTGTGAATTAATTATCTTTTTCCTTTTTGGTGCAATTTTGACCTGCCACCAGAGTTGGGATTTCAATTTACAATGAGCTAACAAACTTCACTTTGGTGATTCATTTTATTTAAAGTAGGAGCAAAAAGATCATCCACCACAGGTTGACTTACCATAGTTTGCCACCACATGAAAACAAAGCCTCTACGTGTCTGATTTTCATCTTGATGCACCTGACAATTATATTTGAAGGGATTGGTATTTGTTTATGTGTGTGTGTGTGTGTTGCAACTACATCACGTAAACGTCAACAGTGTGTAGTCCAGCTATAATAACAAACCAGATATAAAGGGAGCGGTCGGAATTGGTAAACACTGATTTCTGACATGCCATCAAATCTCCATTCTACTGTATTCATTATACTAAATATTGCACAGCGCACAAAGGTAAGACATTGTCAGAAACGGCCCTTTTGCTTCCATTTGACGCGACCACCCAGTGAGTAGCCTTAAAGACAGTGGAGCGTTTCTTGCACAATTACAGGGGAAACAGGCGCTCACACAAGTGCTCTGTTTTTTAACTGCAGTCATTCACACTATTATAGTATATTCCATCGACTGTATATTTTCTGCCTCTGAATGTCATCACACCTCCCGGCTACTTAGGAAAACAGAGACATGAACTTGGGTTATTGAAAAGTCAGTGTCTTTTAAATACGTCTACAGGGTTCACTTTGTTCAGACCAGGCCCGCTGGCTTTGCTTTGTAATTTTGTTGCTGTTATTGTTTAGGACACCCACACACACCCACCCCCTCACCCCCCCTCCCCCCCCCTTTCCTCCAACTAACGTGACTGGCTTGTGTTTCTCGGGGGGTGGGGGGGGGTCATTCAATTCTGCTCATGTTTCATCATGCATGGTTATTCACCACTGCTCCCAGCAAAACGCTTCTCCTCCGGAGTTTGTCATCCATCTTTGTCTCTCAGCTGCACTGATACTGTTGTGGCTCCAAACACTCACAGGAGGTTAAAAAGAAAAAAAAAGAGAAGGGACTTAAGCTCTTAAGTCATTACATGAGCTTTTTTTTTTTTAATATATATATAAAAGCCCTCGTTCCCACATTCAACGCTGATCATCTGTTGCACACTGCAGATGTGTCTCTTTCATTTAGACAAGACGTAACCCGGGACTGTGCTCTCAGCAATTAGCCTCAACTTTCCTTTCCTACTGGGAACGAGTGTTTAGAAAGACAGAGGATGTAGGCGAGAGCGTGAATATGTATTTACTCAATTTCACTCGTGACGCATTTGGCACAGTCACGCTCCGTGTGAGAGTGATAGGGATTTTCACTTTGTTTTCTAGACACCAGACAGACCCATTCTATCTCATGTGGTCATTTTCAGTTTATCTTTTCCTGCTTTACTTGGATGGCATTCTTTCCCACACACTCACATTTCCCTGATATGTCTGTTAATTTTCCCAAGGAGTTTTTTCTTCTTCTTCTTTGAAATCCCTACAAAACCAGAAGCTTGGCTGCAAAAGCTAGAATCACAGTTTTCATTTTGTCAACAGGTTTTATGAAGTGTGTCAGTATCATTTTCACTGAGTTAACCCCCCACACCCCCACAACAGCCACTACTTATTAATTTGTAATTTCCTTTGTGATTACAGAAATGGCACTGTGTGGAGGAGATCCCTGGGAAGTGGAGGATACAGAAGTGTAAAGGTGGTTTGAAAGAGGGCTCCAGGAAAAAAGTTCGCAGCCTGAGGCCCCGCAGCAGTTATGACAACAGAGACAGAAGCTGCGACTGTGGGGATTCTCTCTTTAAAACCTCCAGGTCTGAACGCCGCACCCACCGTCCGTTCTCTTCCTCATCTGGTCAACGTAAGTACATGTGAAGAAATCAGTGTCTTTAATCAAATATTGTGTGAAAGAAATGCAGTGCAAATGATTGTTTTGGTGGAGAATCTGAGTATTTGCCAAATGACACAAATCACAGACATCAATTTATTTTCTTTAACTATGAATTACTTTCATCATCCCAGTCTGTAATTGTTTTAGTGTTTTTGACTGATGTATTTATACACAGGAAGATCAAAAAAATCATTGTAACAACAATCAGACCATTAATTTCATTAAATGGGTTATACCTGGTGTTTCTGTGCTGGTATTGAGCTTTGACGCCCTCTAGTGGAGTTTGAAAGTCACACACCAAAACAGTAAATGTACTGAATTCCCCTGGAATTATTGATAAACAACTGAATCAATCAAAGTCCCCAAAATGATGGTAAGTTGCGTTAAATTTTTTAATTTTTTTTACTCATTATTCAACTACAGGTTTTCGCCCACGCTTTGTCCACACGCGACCCACCAGGTCTTTGTCTGTGGAATTTGAAGGTCAAATATACAACATTGATCTCCAAGCAGATGACCAATCAGCTGTCAGACGTATCTCTAAACGTCATTACAACCAAGAAGAAACAGCACTTGGCCTAGAGACAGGCGATGGTTCTGAGGAAATGTTGGCCGATGATACCAATGCAGTGGGCTACCCGAACTCTGTCAAAGTGACCCACAAGTAAAAAAAAAAAGAAAATCTAAAATAATCACAACTTCTACTGAATGTGTAAGTGCTGATGTTTTGTGTCTAACAGTTTTGGTTCCGCAATTGTTCCAGGTGTTTTATTTTGATGAATGACAGTGTCCACTGTGAAAGAGAAGTCTACCAGTCATCCAGAGCCTGGAAAGACCACAAGAGCTACATAGACCAGGAGGTAGGTCTAGTCATTAGTCAATGTGATCTATTGTTTTCCTTCTGTTTTGACTCATTTTGACAATGAGGCAGTAGAGTCCTTGATGTCATCCAGTTGTCAATTTTTTAGCCCTTGAGTCTGAATGACTCGTGCTAGACTAAAAGGTTTTGTTTCCAGATTGAAGCACTTCAAGACAAAATCAAACATCTCCGCGAAGTGAGAGGACACCTGAAGAGGACACGACCAGACGAGTGTGACTGTGGGAAGAAAAGGTTTGTCCTTAACATTTTCACCTCCTAATTCAGGCATTTTTACAGTGTGTTAATTGTATTATTTTTTATCTTAGGGCTGTTTATTTCTAAGCGGTACAAATACAATATTCTCACCCACCATCCTCACTGTTTGTCTCTATTTTAACCCAGCTATTTTGTAAAAGGAGACAGAAACAAGGCTGACAGACTGAAGAACAGAAATGATCAGCTCCATCCATTTAAGTGAGTTTCTCTTATCATTTAACTGGAATTTTTGCTCCCATTCAATGTAAACTTTCTCTGTATAAATCCACACTGACCCTAAACGTTTACCAAAACTCTCCGTGCTGTGTTTCCTGATGTTGGCCATCTGCGCAGTCTGTGCATGTCAGGTTTGAACATGTGATTTCCTCACTAAAGATTCCAGATGACCAGTGTGTACATGTGCGCACTGTGCCTGCGTTTGCTTTGATGTGTCAATGTTTGTGAGCTTAAAACACAAACAGGTTCCTGAAGGAGCCGTGTCAGAGTCCATGAATGGACTCTGTGTGTGCTTGCAATGTCTGTGCAAATGTGTCTGGAAGTGATTGAGTAGCATGGAAAGATAGAGTGACTCAACAGAGGGGGAATCAGTCAGTCCCTCAAACACAGTGATCAACTTGCACTGGGAAACATTGGAAACTGATTAAACCAATACAAAGCAGCTGGGTTTTTTTCTTTTTCTTCTTTCCTTCAACGTGTTTTGTTTTCGCACAGTGGCTATAATGTCATCTGAGAGAAAATTGGACCTAGTGAGGGATTAAACATGAAAGTAAACAGACTGTCATATCCTGGAATGGGTGATCCCTATTTGGAATTCCCCTCAAAATCCTGGACTTTTTTGGATTAACAAAGAGCAGGGGCTGATGTCATTTTTGCATCCCGCCAATCTGTAATTGTCTCGTAATATCTGTTCTGCAGGGAGGCGGCACAGGAAATAGACGGGAAAACCCAGTTGTACAACGAGATCCGCAGACGGAAGAAGGAGAGAAAGGAGAAGAAGAGGCTGAGGAAAGGAGATGACTGCAGTCTGCCTGGACTCACCTGCTTCACACACAACAACGATCACTGGCAGACCCCCCCCTTCTGGTCATGTACGTATTCATTGAAAGAAAAGTGACGCTCCTAATACTGTCACATAAAAGACACCACTTATTGGTGGATTAAAGCAGCAAAGTCTGTGTTTAATTACACAGAACACGGTGACAGAGCAGCGTACAAATGTTTCACTCAACTTCTGTCTTACACATCACAAGCTTTGATTATTAACACACACTCACAGACACACACGCACACAGTCGGAAACCTGGGACAATTAAATAAAAAAATTAAATTAAAAATTAATTTAAATTCAAACTTTCACATCCATAAATTCTACACAAGTGTTTGTGCATGAATGTGTCTGTTGTGTGTATCATATTTATGAATTAGTTTTAATATTTTAAAAAGGCAGGTCACGGCTGCAGACTATGTTTTTAGTGCAACTCCAATGTTTTTGCTATGAAAGAGAAGGCATCACCGGCATGACTATGCCTTTAAAGCCACAAGGACATCCAGATATAATGTGTGGCACCAGTTTTTGACCTGTTACTCAGAGACTCCCAGTTACGAACAGACTGACAAATTCTTCTCTCTTCAGTGGGTGGATTCTGCGCATGCACCAGCTCCAACAACAACACCTACTGGTGCTTGAGAACCATCAATGAGACCCACAACACACTGTTCTGTGAGTTTTCAACCGGCTTTCTGGAGTACTTTGACCTCAACAGTGACCCGTACCAGGTAGGGAAACACACGGTGTGTCTGCCGTGACTCAACTGTTTGTCTGCTCTGCATCTCTGCAAGTCCCGTGTTGTTTTCATTGGCTCCCGTTTTCATAAAACCTAGACATGTCTCATTAGTGCTTTCAAAATGTTTTTACTGTAATTTTATTCTGCCAACGTTCAGTGACTGTATCAGGGTTTGTGTGCCGTATTTGCAGCTGACCAATGCCGTTTACTCAGTGGATCGGGAAGTTCTCAACGCCCTACACGCTCAGCTCATGGAGATGAGGAGTTGCCAAGGTTATAAGCAGTGCAACCCTCGGCCCAAAGGCCTGGAGTCAGGTAAAAAAAAACAACTCACTCTTTATTCTTTCTTTATCATTTTATTGTCCCGACCTTCTTCAAAGTAATGATGACATGTTTGCACCCGTGGATGAATGCATTTGATATAGTTATAGTTGAACACCAGCAGTGACTGAAACAGATTCTAAGCAGAAAGGAATTAAGTAACTAAGTTTAGAAATTGTTGGTCTAAGTCAAGTAAACGTTTAATTTGCCAGTAGAATAAAAAGTTTGAGTAATGAGAAAGTTATAGTTAAGACACTTTATGACCGAGAACAAAAGTTTTTTTATCTCTTACATATTTATATTTCTACTAAAGTTGCATCCTGGAATATAAGAAATATAAACTGAATTCACTTTTACCAAAAAAAAAGCAACATGAATAACAACCACTCCTAAACCAAAATCTTCCTCACGGTGCCTCCTCAGGTCATCAGTCCAGGAAAAACGACTTTTTGAAATATTGTAGTTGAAACTAATGTATGTTTTAGCCTCTTTATCCTCTGCTGTGTTTAGAACCAGTCTCAGTCACAGTGGTGTTTGTGTGTTTGCACATATCTGCATGCTGCATGTGTTTTCAGGGGATTTCAGGTGGAGGTGTAGGAACCATCACTCATTCCAATGTTCTGTTCCACTGTTCTTGTCATGAAGACACATACACATATATAACACACACACTCTCTGACCCTTGCTTCCACTCAGTCCTGGGCCTGCTGACTCACACCACACTGGAGAACCTCCCTTCACGTTTCTCACTCCCTCACATGTTACCACGGTAACCTTACAGTTGTGTGTCCTGAAGACTTTCCCCATTTATGACTCATTTAGGGTTTAAGACGTTATTTGGAGAATACTGTCATCACTGCAGTTAAGGTTGTCATTTTATTCCACTGACATGCACTACTGCCACGATCAGCCACATGATTTACTTTCCCAGTGTTGCACGGTCCAGTTATCCTATCTGAGCTTGTTAATAAGTCATGTGATGACCTGAACTCTGGGTTAAGCTGAGCTGTGGTGATCGTGTGTGGCATGAACCGGCTGCGTTGTTTATGTTGTGAGGATTAAAAAAAAACTTCATGTCTGTAATTACCCGCTGCAGAGTGGAGCTCGGGGGCGGCCAAGCAGCACTGAGAAAACCGATTGTGTTACAGTGCTGGCACAGTCCAGACAAGTGCAGCGTGCCAACATGTCACGTAGCTGCCGAAAATGTCTCACCCGCTCTGGCCGCCTTGGCTCATTTCAGTGCCAGCTCCATGAACCAGTGAAATTGCTGTTGTGGTTACATGAAGTGATGTTTTTGTTGGCGTAAGAGATTATTAGATGTCTACCATGTGGCAACCTGGCAGTTTCAGCTGCATCTATTTGAGGACTGTGACCTAAACCATCATTATCACCTGACGACATAACTTTGTGTATTTTGCTTTGAAGGGGAATCCCAGTTGAACTCGTCACCTCAAAAACCACTTGACTCTCTCTCTCTCTCTCACTCACTGACATGCTCTCTCTCTCTCTCTCACTCCCTCTCTGACTGCTCCTCACATGACTTCCCAAACTTTTTCCTCCCTGTGTTGTTACGCCAGTTCAGTCCAAACCTCTGTACTCCTCACACCTCCTTGTCATCAGCTAATGATTGCATTTTTCCATAGGAAGTAGCAGCCGTGCATGAAAGAATCTTCAGTGTGAATGATCTTTTTCTTAAGTATTTATATATTTACCCTCCCAATTCTCCCTGAATCAAAGCATTAACAAACGATTGCTTCTATTTTTCCGATCAGGAGGTAAAGATGGAGGAAGCTATGAGCCACACAGGTATCCATCCAATTTTATTTATCTTCAGTGGCTTTTTATTTATTTTTTTGTTCTTTAACATCATGCATGGCTCCAATTGCCTCATTCTCACTAATAATATGCATCGATGGAGTTTCAGCACTTGATCTGATCTGTGGCTGCATGCTGGGGACACGCTTACAAATCAAAGATCTGGTTTTGTATAATTTCGCCCTTTGATTTTTCATGGAAGCAGCTTCATTTGTTGTCATGTCTGTGCGCACAACCTGCTTGCGCCTTTATGCACTTTTCTACCTGTCATTACTGCGGTTATTCTGTGCTTTGTATCTTTACAACCTTTGCTTCAGAATGCTTCAATTGAATTGATTCATTTTCTTTATGCAGTTTTTTCCCCAACCTTTTGCACTAGCTTTGTTTTATAGACTAAAATCCCAGATGAATTTACATTTAACACATGATCAACCAGACACCACTAATTTTACTGAGTAAAGCGAGTGTTTGGTCCAAAATCTGTTTTATTGTGACTTTGAAATCTTAATAAATAATAATCCACGGTTTTGTACTGCTGACAGACACAACCAACTAAGTTGAAATTCTTAAAAATGCAATACTTGAAAAAAGTACTATGGGTTTTCAAGAAAAACATGACTTTAATATTTTAAAATAAAAAAAGGTTTTGCCATTTCTTTTAGCTTTTTGTGTGATTTTCCTTTTCCCCTATTTCAATTCAATATTCAAATTTCATGGGTCAGCAGATGAGATATTGTCATACGTTCAGTAAACTGCTGAGAAACTGCATATTTGGCAGCACCAATAAAAATATGACCTTGACCAATCTGTGGGTTTCACCCCGGTCTTTTAGGATGCGTGCTTCACTGCAGCATGGCTGAACACAGAAAACACTGAGATTGTAGTAGACGTTGCTGAACACAAGCCCAGCCAAGGCCTGGAGTGCACGTGAATGCCAATGCATGATCCTATATCATCCACTCATGCATCTACATTTGACACAGGATAATAAAGGAGCATTTTAACATTTTCATGTAGACATGATTATTTGCTCTGTTGGAAATATTTCATTTATTCCATCATGTTGAACGGCTTCTTTAACATCACCCTCCAAGCCAATGTTGACATCATCACATCAGTCCTCCAGTGTTGACCTGTCATTTAGAATAGTCCCCCTACCCCACTAGAGTGCTGTCCATTCTGCCACTTTCTCATCTAGTGGTCGAATGGGCACCTATGTAGCTGCGACCTCTCTGTCTACCCACTGACATTTGACCTCTGTTTCTGACACCTGCCAACCAGGCAACAGCAGCACCGAAAGTGGTCAAAGAGGAGACCAAGCCTCTTATTTCTGTGAGTCCCTCAGCTTTATGTCCAACCCCTTCCATCCTATTAGTTGCAGCAGTGCAGACCTCACATGGGGAGCTGACCCAGGTGGCACATTGTGTCATTCTTCTTTAATTTCTGCAGAAATCATATTCAGCCAAAGACCCTTCTTTTTTGCTAAAGAAGTTCTCATTTTATTTTCATTATTTCCTGATTAAGTTCTTCAAATTTATTTTTGATTTAATTCTGCAAATCTGGGAACCATTCATCAGCGATCTATTTTCTTCTTCTTTTTTTCTTTTTTTTTTTGCTCCTCTGCATTTTGTTTTGTTGATCTATCTTTTTCTCCTCCCCCTTTGGTTGCATTTCAGGTTTGCTGACTTGGCATCATTAACTGCACCTGTTTATATTTCCTGTGCAGATTGGACTTTATGATGCAACTTTATATATTAATTTCTGAGCCAGCATGTGTTTGCAATTCTTGTGGCTTGAGCTTTGAGGTTATGTTAAACATTGCACCTCAATGTGTGTGTGTGTGTGTGTGTGTGTGTGTGTGTGTGTGCGTGCGTGCGTGCGTGTGTGCGCCTCATGCAGATCTCTGCTTTAGAATGAGGCATGCTGTCAGTCAACAGAAAACACGGCCTCTGTCTTTTTCCACATCCTCACAATTCCTTTTTATTTTCATCTTCTCGACAGCACACAGCCAGTATGGGACGGACGACAGGGTTAAGCTCCCGAACTTGACGGACGAGGAGGTGAACTGGCAGGGACTGGAGGACATGTACAGCATCAACGAAAGCCTTTATGATTGTAGGCCCGACTACAGCCCCGGCCCAGACGACTGGGCAAACTTTCAGAAGGATGTAGATAATATGTTTGCACTGCGACACGTTTTGAACAAATTCAACCAAACCCATAAGCTTGACGACTCCACCCTGCCAGAGTTGGGCTCCGGGGCCGGAGGTGGAGGCTTTGAAGAGGGCAGCGGCGGCGGGGGGCGGGGGGGGGGGGGTGCG
>NC_024309.1:8623683-8626179 GCF_000523025.1 Cynoglossus semilaevis | reverse complement strand
GGGCGGCGGCGGCGGCGGCTGGGCGGGCCGGTCCACAGAGGCCCGCCTCACCACCCCTGCCCCCGGCAGAACATTATCACCAGCTCCACCTGTGCCCAGGCCCACCACAGAAAAGAAACTGGACTCTGTTGTCAATGACCTTCCAGAGAGGGTTGGTGACAGACCTCAGGGGTCTGTGATGTCAGCATCACCGGTGAAGGAAACATCAGCAGGTCCAAGCAGAGACAAAGTCATCCTCCAGAGCGATGTGTGGACGCAGCAGCTGGAGGAGATGGAAGGAGACGTGTTCAGCGGAAACGGACTGACAGAGCTGGAGACACGGCAGGACAACCTGCTGGAGACAGAGCTGGACCATGTCCAGGTCCCCGGCTCTTTGGGTCTCAGTCTGGGCTTGGAGCCCAAAGATGAGGAGGACATTTTCCAGGCACAAGGTTATCTTCCCCACTCCCCGAAGACACTGAATCCGAAAGTGGCGCAGACCAGCACCACCGGGAGCCCCACCAACATCAACACACAGACTAGCACCCTGCTGAAAGACGGGGTGGTACTGGAGCCGTCCCTCACCTTGGACTTTGAGGGCAGCGGCTCTCTGCCTCGGCCCACCAATCAGATCCTCTGAGGCAGATGCAAGCACTGACCAGTCAGCCAATGTGCTGCTGGTCGCCACAGAGACCATGAGACATGAGATGAGCCAAGATCAGCGGCGAGTGATGCCACCTCAAGTTAGTCAGTCAAGTTTTAAAATGAGTATTACAATTGTTGTTTATTTTTTTTACTGCTGCCAACATTTGAGTAAACAGTGTTACATATTTACTTTTTTCTCCCTGAAATATATATATTCAGAAAAAACCTTAAGCCGCTAAATATTGTTTGGGTAAAATAAGTAAATGAGTAAAATAAATAGTAAATTCAATTCAGAGACTTTGTTTAAATGTTTAGAACAGGCGTGAGTGGTGAAACTTTATTTATCATCTGCGCGTATGGTTAACAGTGGTCAGCTGTTCATCCAGTTTCAGCGTTTATAGCAGAGATTTCAACCTCTAAAGTCATCCTAACTTAGCTAGTACAGTAAAGGCATCACTGCCAGGTACACATCATCATTGAGTGCGCTGTCTTTGCTGCATTCACCCTGTTGTCAGTCTGGCCCCATTTGGGCCACGGGCTGCTGACCTGACACTAACAATGATAAAAATGCTGTGTTATTATTGCAGCATGATTCTCCTGTAGAAGAAAAACCACCTAGCTGTTAGATGACATTCAATTTGACCCCAAATGCACTTTTAACTTTTCCATAGCATGACCCTTCAACCTTCACTAATGTGGTGTTTATGTTGAGACAATTTTTTTTAATAATTATTTCGTGTGGCTACTTTCAACATTTTGTTTTGTGACAAAATTCATATTCATCAAATTTTTTAATTATTATTTTAGTTTTTATATCTATTTTATTTTTAGCATTTTAAATACAGCAGTAAAAGCAATTAAAGTTACGACAATCATGGGATGGATATTGACACAATGTCAGATATCACTGCCGACGACCCTCTTGTTTGACGCTATTCATACCATTAATGAAATATGATATTTCATTATCACAAGCAAATGTTGACACAATCACCAGGGATCACGTTGTTTGCTGTCTTTTCTTTTTCTCTTTTTCATTATCACCAAATTTACTTCATACATGTCCATTGTCAAACTCATCAAACTCACTGTGGCCAATGAATTTTCATGGCCCCCAATTTGTGTATGATAATTATTCCCCATGATTAGACAGAAAGATAGCAGTCCTTACATTTTGTCATGTTTCATTTACTATTTACAGTTGTAAAGCCTAATAAGTGGAAATGGACCTATAACCTACTGTTGCATGTTGTCATTGCTGTAGAACTTTTAATGTTGCAGGAATGGCCAGAGTTGTTAACCCTACGTTACAGCAACATCCCCATAAAGACATAAGGATAGGAAATTAACATCTGATTATCTGTGTGAAGCTAATGCAAGGCCAGTAAGCGTTTCATTTAATTATTTTATATTCTAAAACACACAATGCAAATTCTGGCTACAATGCAGTTCTGTAAAAACCCAACTGAACCGTATTTGTGTAGATGTGTTAGGAAAAAAACTCGATCTGCAGCTGGTGAGAAATTAAACTGCTTTTCTTTAATTCCTGCCAATGTTTGACCCACTTATTTAAAAGAAATCCTCAAAACGACATGTTATGTGAGGACATTCTGAAAAATTCCCCCCAAAAAGTTTTTCTCTAAAGAAATTCTCAAAATGTCTTTATTTGATAAGAAACATGCAGACAAGATAACAAAGGATAAAGTCCTTCTGGAGTTAAAGGGAACCCTCCGCGCCCTTCCCCACACACAATCACCTGGATTACAGTCTTATTTTCCACAACCCACAGCACAGAAATCTGAGAGCCACATATGGCTCCAGAGCCGCAGCTTGTCGACTTCTGGCATCGTATTTTAGTGATCAAACGTTGGC
>NC_024309.1:8623183-8623583 GCF_000523025.1 Cynoglossus semilaevis | reverse complement strand
CAGAGTTGTAGTCGGGAGGTGGGGAGTCACTTTCGTCAACATCCCAGTTCTCGGGAAGGATGGACGTCTCATTCCCACGGAGATCTGTGATGTCATCACAGAGAACTGCCCCCTGAGTTCCATGGAACTTAAAGGTGAAGAATCTATGGGTGCAGCAGGACGGGCGTTAACAGACAAATGACTCTCAGCAGTAACTCGGACAAATGATTGCAAATATTGAAAAAACCTATTCTGACCTGCTGAGTTCCCCTGTCTTTGTGTTGTGGTTGTTCCAGCTGACGGTCTTCAGCTCCTCAGAAGGTAAAACCATTCCACTGTCACTCTGCTCCTCCTGGATCGGCAGAGATCAGGTGATATTAATTAGATGTTCAGAAGTCATCTGTGTGTGTGTGTGTGTGTG
>NC_024309.1:8622281-8623083 GCF_000523025.1 Cynoglossus semilaevis | reverse complement strand
TTGTGTAATTTTTTTTTACCGAGTATTGTTTTTAGCTTTATTGTTCAGTTTTTAATTTGTTATATAGTGCAATCATTGTGTAGCTTTAGCCTGTATTTGATATGTTGTAAATCTTCCAATAAAAGAAACTTGTTGGACCATTGTGTGCATCCATTTCCAGATATTGAGTCAATAATAAAGACTATGAATGGAGTTTCTCAATTCGCAATTAACACGTCTTGTGAAGGAGCAGTATTCCACAGACCGTGCGGACGGTTTGTCTATCTCATCGTCCTAAAAGGCAATGAGATACACAATTGGCTCAATATCTGGAAATGGATCCACACAACAGTTTCTTTTATTGGAAGATTTACAACATATCAAATACAAATAAAGTTAAACAATGATTGCACTATATAACAAATTAAAAAAATGAGCAATAAAGCTAAAAAAATACTAAGTAAAAAAAACCTAAGTTAAAAAAAATTACACAATTCAGTAAAACACTTACAAGTCCAGCAAACGAGTGATCGGCTTCAAATAAAGTTGCTCCTTCGCTCTACCTGGCAGAGTCCAAGCTGCTGTGCCTTCCAGTCTTCTCCTCCATTGCATCTGTTAATGACTGATAAGCATAGGAGGCACAATGAATGGAATGACAAGAACAAGCTGGAATAACACAATCAAAAGCTGTGTCGGTCTCATTTACCTGTTTGCCGCCACGTATCCACCACAGGACAACTCTTGTCTCCGACCACACTGTAGTACCACTGCCATGCTTCAGTGTTGATTGGCTCACCCACTGCCGGAACACAAGAACAGAGTC
>NC_024309.1:8572379-8620841 GCF_000523025.1 Cynoglossus semilaevis | reverse complement strand
CGGACGAGCCATTCGCTGTGCAGTTTACACAGCTGAGAACGCTGCACCGCAGCACTAAAAGCTAGCATGTTTACCTACCGACAAAAAAGTTTACCTAACGCACTATTGTCGATAAAATGACTTAACAAAGAAAGTGGTGTCATTGTACATAATTGTGTGAGATGACCGCAGTATTTAAAAGTACATGCACTGCACTACTGACATCTTTAAAGATATTGATTTCTTGTCGTCTGGTTCTCTAGTTCTTTTTGTTGAACAACCTTCATTTGAATTATGTGTTTTTACACAGACGGGCTCCGTGGATCTTGTGAAACCCAGTTACCTATGTGACACTGCACATATGTGGAGGTGAAAGATTCAATCAGCCATTAAACCTCATAGCCTTATTTTCCAGGCCATTCTCCAACACACACACACACACACACACACTTTTGCACTGAGAGCTCTCAGATGTTCTCAATATCAGCTGCTGGCCTGTGCTGGGGAACAGGCAAAATTAGAGGGGAATTTCATGTAATCAAAGTAGAACAATATACACAGCAGGTTTCTGTCCGTCCAACTGTTGCTTCATATTTTAACAACCTCACTGACAGCCTGCCCTGAAACAACAGCAATACAGAGAAGAAGCTGCTGCTTTTTCCACAGCGGTTGGCAAGAAGTAGTGTGGTTCTCACTGTTCTTCATCTGCTCGCCCTCTCTCTTTCATGCTAAGTCGTTGGATGCAGAGCCTTCGCCGATTTTTTTTTACATTTCTTCCGCATGCCTCCTCTGAACTCCTCCTCCAGCCTGCGAGGAGTTTGATGTGCGACAAGGCATGTTTCCGCTCCCACTCACTCCCTCACACCCACTCAGAGCAGCCAATCCCCCCCATACCTCCTCCATCCGGGCCCTATCCATGGCTCTACTTTGTTTCTGTGAAGGAAATAAAATGTACAGTACGCTGCTGTGCAAACACCACCGGAGCGGAGCTCCAACCAGACTTTCTGTGATAATACAGTTGCTATAAGTGAATGCAAACTGCACCAACACGTGCACACACACATCAACACTACTAGGTGCCAAATACAGCAGGTGCTGTGTATGTAGTCAATGAATTAAAAGCACTAAAAATGCAAAGAAAAACACTTTAGCACCAAACTCTGTTCCCATGACGGTTGGGTGAGAAATTACATATTTTATCTCTGACCACAGATCTAAGTGCAGCTGTTTTTTTTTAACCCTTGTCCGGTGACAGGCACAGAGCTGTAGAGACTGTATCTACACATATATAAATGAAACACATGCACTCAAATCAAATTATTTTCAAAAACAAACGCTCATAACAGCTACATTGTTTCCTTGAAAAGTTTATACTCTAGGATTTAGTTTAACTGTTTAAGGCCTAAGGTAGGAAAATGCAATGGCCTTAACATATCATCAAATTCTCAGCTAAAAAGTCAAAACGCCTAAACCCAATGGAGCAGATGTCCATCTATACTGCACTGTATATAACAATTATAAAATCAGGTAAATAAATGTTCCTAAAAAGACACCAGTACAATTTTTAATTTCTCCATTTTATTACCCCTTAAAAACAATGTTAAATATTTTTAATTATTTAATTAATAATTGTTTTAAATCTAGGGGATTGTAAAGTTTCCAGAAATGTATGTTATGCTGTAAATGGATTAGGTAAGAATAAAAACGTCAACAAAACAAAATATAAAACCCCTACACTTTCTTGTGTAACAGCAGTGGGAAGTAGCCCAGGAAATGTCATTACTTGGTTCAAATAATTTCAACAGTCCATGTCTGGCAGCCTGTAAACTTTAATGTGTCACAGTTAAACACTCCTGCAGTTAAGCTCAGGGCTCAGGTACATTTTCCCAAATTTGCTAAATTACCAGGACTTGACTTCCACTGGCACTGGTGCAGTTTTAGTTTGAATTCAGTGGTTGTCAAAAGGAGCTTTGTGTACTTAGCTATGACGACAAAAGCTCTTTTTCTCCCTTTGCTACAGTAATGTGCTTAATTCTGTATAAGAAGGTTTTAAAATAGTGGTTGACAGGACACAGCAACAAACACACACAGATATAAACCACAGTCAAACAGGGATCCCTTCTTAAGCCCAAGACAATCTTCTGTATAGACAGATATAGCCTGCAAGTAAGGGCCACAGTTCTCAATGTTGTAAACAAGACCCAATGTTTTTGAGTGTCGAGTAAAATCACATTTTTGTCTAACATTATTATTTAACGTTTATTTAGGAATCCAGTTTTGGTCCTGATAGGACAGTTTGGTGGGCCGGATTTGGCCGATTTGGTCGTTACTTTTTTTATTAGTATTTGTTTTTCTGCAGACTGGTACCAAATGATCCGGTACGGCTCGAGTCACAGCGTCTCAGTCCGATCTCTAGTCTGTGATTTATACTTCAAATTAAGTGATTAATGGATTGTGACCATGCTTGTGAAGAAAAGATAAAAGATGTAAACACCACACCTTTGAGGTGCTTTAATCAAAGTGTCCACAGGAGGGAGTCGTAGCTTTGTTATGCAGGGGGAATAAAAGAGAAACAGTTTTGTGATTTTTGATTCATTATTAGATTGTTCCAAAGGGTAATTAAAACATCAGTCAATATTTAGCGGGCCATATGCCATGGCTGCTCAGCAGCTGGGGCTGCCTGTGAATTCTAATAGCTGGGGCAGGAGTGAGCGGCCCCTCTTGGCAGGTATCTGCCTAATGCTCTTAACCATCTGCCCACCTCCACGCTAATCTAACGTTTTGTTGCTCATAACAGTATTAATTCAACACGGGCTAAGGTGCAAACAGGCACAGTTGAGTCTTTTTCCCCCCACAGGTTTCACATTTGGCCACATGCCCGTACAACGGCACTGCCTCCCTCCTCTGCTCCCCCTCCCTCCCTCCCACTTCTGGGTCCACAGAAGATGACAAGCTGCAAACAACGAGATTCCAAATAAGGCTTAGCAGGTATTCTTCTATTGCTGTGTTTCCTTTTGGTTCACACTTTCTATTTATGTGTGGATTATCACATGCTCTCAGCATCACAATACAGCTGTAGCTCCTTTTTCTGACTCCTCACATCCTCTTCTCTCCACATTCTTCTTTCTTCCTTCTCCCTTTACCTCTCCTCTTTTCTCCTCTCATCTTCAGCCACCTCATCTTGCCTCTCCTTTCGTCACCTGCCCTTGTTTTAATCTACTTTTGCGTCTCTTAAACACTTTCACCCTTAACGTCACCAACTTCATTTCACAACTACCGATTCCTTACCTCTTAAATCATTAATTCTGGGAATGCTCCTGAGCTGACGCCCCCCCGTTCCAATACACACACACACACACACCACTTACTGTCACTGCCTCCACCTCTTACGGTTGGAAAGTGCTCTAAGCCCAAGCCACTTCAAAGATTCTATGTTGAGATGATTTATGGGAAATTAAATTCAGAGGATTTTTCTTTTCCTTTTGTTGTGCCCGTAGCTTTTAGCAGTAAACTACAGTATGCCCACTAATCCAGATTCAGGTCGGGATTGTACCCAGATGGACTACATAAACGTGGGCTGGACCTACTGTTTGTATATACTGTACAGCACAGCTATGAGCCTCGTGTCCCCTAACCTGCTTTGTCTTTCCTGTCCACAGTCCAACTTCAACAGAGACGCTCCTCTGTAAGAGCGGGGTGAGGGCTCTGTGCCATCTGAACAGGCGACCACACACTTCAGCACCAGGCCTTTGTAAGTAAAGACTTTATGTCTCGGGTTTATGACCGGAGTTAACCTTCTTTCCTTTGCGGCTACAAAGTAGGTGGTATTTGATGAGAGAAGATCTAATGGTTATTTTATGACCACGTAAGAACAAGTCATGGACCACTTACCAAATTTCCCTTTAAATATTAAAATAAAACTGTTGCAGACTGAGTTTTTATTGCCATATGGAGAGGGAAATTACCTGGAGTAGCCCACGATGACATTTATACCGTGCCAGTCGTCTGTCCGCACAATCTGGAATTAGAAGAAAAGAGGAAAATGGAATTTAAAACCATTAAACCAGATGGTTGAAGAAATATTTTTTGCACGAAAACCCCTAGGATGATGATGAGTATTATTATTATTATTATTATTGTTGTTTTATTTGCTTGAAATGTCTATAGAAAATGCATCATAGCCTATCTTAAAAAAGCCAGGTAAAAATACTCTGCCCATTCACAAATTCTATGGTTATTTTACAGTGGGATGTAAAACTATATTGTAATTTTAATTAATTCTATTTTCTTTCAATTAATTACATTACATGGTACAGGTATATGCAGATTAAAGGTCAGGTTGAATTGAAAATGTAAAAGATATTAGGTGTGAAAAGCTCCAACTCTGGCTGTGGATTTTTGGAGTGTGAATGATGTTTTTTTCTGTATATTTGGCCCTGAGATGGACTGGTGAGCCATAGCTTTCTTAAAGATCTGAATGAATCAGCAGAGAACGGATGGATGGACGGATGTCTCACAAAAACAATCAAACATTCTTAGTGTTTCCATTCATTACAAAGAAGTCCTTCTCGTCCTTATCGCCAAACACATTACAGTGACCTGCTGTGCACTGACGAGTGACTTTGTTAGTTTAACTATTAGCCGCCGCTATTAATTAGATGCGATTAACTCCGAGTGTCCCAGCAGAGACCCGTCTCTGTTTGTGCTAATTATTGGAATTAGTCTTCTGCAGGAACCTCAGTAGAAACTGTTTGGGAAACTACACGACTGTGAAATACGCCTTACCTCAGAAACAGTGAACACGATGAAGAAAAGCAAACACTGAAACAGGATTAGGTTATTAAACTATTTTTGGGACGAAGAATATGAAATACACACAGAATGATTATAACAAATATTGATTCACAATGAGAATTAGACTTGAACCTTTAAGCTGTTTTCAAATGAATCGGCCCTTTAAAATCTGTAAGATGTTTGGTTTGGAAATGAACGCAGTGAATCCTCACGTCTCAGACAATGTTTGATGTTTTCACCTGATCAGTGAAAAGTAAAGTGTAAACCTATTTTTTGATAACCCAGCAGTGACCTTCACGAGAGCCTTGGGAAAGTTTGAATTGGTAAATTCCATGCAGAGAAAAAATGTGAATGTAACATTTTTGGCAAGTTATTCCATATGTGTGATAAAAAGAGAGAAAATACTGCTGTACCTTACGTAATGTGTTTGTGGCAAACTTCTCCCACAGAGGTGGAGGAACAGATGTGTGAGTGAGAGCAGAACTTCTGAGGAACTGTTCCAGCAGTTCAGAACCGTCACTGTTGTCCATTAAGTCTGTCATGATTGGAGTGAATGTGAACAACATGTTAATAAATAATGTATAAGAGATGAGAAAGAAAAGAAAAGAGAGCAGACATATATGTAAAAAAAACATTTTAAAATCATTATATTGCAGACGTAATGTCTATTCATTATCAGAATTTTATCCACAACAATTTGCTCCTTCTCTTGCCTAACAGCAAGGTGATTACTTGATCACAGTCTTTCTGCATGTTCTTCCCATGTGTTGCATCTATGTTCTGGTACTTTGGTGTCTATCCACAGTCCAAATACATGCAGATTAGGGAAAGGGTCAAAAGGTCATCAGTTGACCCTGGAGCGTTAGTATGAATGTAGAAAATTTGCCTTTGCCTCATGACTTCTGGGACTGGCTCCAGCTTCCCAGGCAGCGCAGCGCCAAATAATATAGATCTTTAAGCAGTATCACATTTTTGTCCAAACCCTCGGCTGCTATATATTAAAAAGGCCTATGTCTCCCATGCTTTGGGTCTGGATGTAACCTGCTGTAACTCTTAAAGTCTGTCAGGTTCCATTATTGTAACTTAGAGTGCTGAAAGTCAACGTGCAAAGTGTGGAAGTGATAAAACCCCGTGGCTTTATTCTCCATTTAGCAGCTCAAAGCAGCAGCCTGGGTCACACGATTCTCTTCAGTTTCTCAATCACTGCCTCAATCATGCGTGGAGATGTCATAGACTTTGGAAGAGCTCCCCCACCAGGCACTGTGTGTGTGCTGGAGAGAGAGAGTCACTTTCCAAGGAACAAAACGGTGTTTTTCGGCTGAAGTGCAGCGACTGCTCTCCCACTGTCACCTATCCTCATCATGGCCTCTACACCTGTAATCAACACCAACAAACTGTCACTGCTCTTTTCAAACTCCTGCCTTCACCTCTATCATCCTGAGGCACAGCCCGCTGCAGGGAACAGGTGAGAACTGAGTACCCCCCCTCCTGTTTGTGGAGGATTTTGAGCAGGGCAGCAGTTAGTGTAAATAACAGTGACATATATGAGATGGCCTGTGGTTGTTTTCCCATTGGCTGGCTTGCTGCGCATGTTATTTTCTGCTAGACTACAAAGACAAAGTGGATTTTTTTTTGGATTTGTAAAACAGGAAGTGGTTTTTCTGTGTCATGTAGAAAACATGTGCTGGTCTGAGCTTCACATCAAACGCCGAAGTGCGTTTGCAGGGAACAGAGGAGAGGGTCAGGTGTATAATTTGAGCCATGCATGGAGCCAAACAACAAACACAAAGTAGCGTAACCAAGAGGAGAGACTGACTCAGCCCGGGCACTTGGTCTGGAAGCAAAGGGAAACAAAAACAGGGCTTCTCTCTTTAGTTCAGCTCCAGTTGGAATGTGTCGTCGTCTCTCACCGAGGCAGCGAGACAGGCTGGAAACATCTACAAGGATGTGATGGCAAGTCATAATGAAGATAAAAATGACAATCAAGCTCCTCCAAACAACAGCTAGGACAGTAATTTTAAAATGGCGGCCTGCAGGTGAAATCCTGCTCACCAAACCAACCAATCTGGCCTGTGACTGGATTACAAAATTGTGAGGATTTAAGAGAAAATCATCAACCCCCCCTAAAGGTGTCTGTCTGTCTGTCTGGCCCTCCAACAAACTTCAAGACAACTTGCATGTCAGTCAAAACATTAAATCAATGATCAGTTTCAGACACGTCTCTTTTCACTGTAGTTCAGGTCTAACTCGGACCAGACCTCGTGCCCTCTCTGCCGTCCGCTGTGACCTCATCACAACCAACCGCTTCTCCACGTGTCCGTCTCCGTATGGCTCTTCCCGCCCCCTGAAACTTTGTGTGACTCTGCTCTAACTTCGCCACTGACCGGTAGATTTAACCCCACAACCTCAGACCACAACACACAAAACAACTGTGCTTCAAGCAACAACCTAAAAATATCTTTCTTCTACTTCTTCTTCTTCTGCTTCGACTGGCTTTGATTTGTCAGTGTAAACTAGACACGGGTCGTGTTATTAAGTCTGTGTGACCAGAGTGACATCATCTCCGCCTGGAGCCGGGACCTGGTGTCATCCCTCTGGTCATATTCTGTACACACTGATCTCTAGTACCTTTTCAACAGAGCAGCTCAGAGTTGTTTTATTTCTATATAGAAAAAAAAAGACAAATTTAGCCAAGGATACAAAATGATGCAAGCCAAAGCAATCCACTCAGTGTGGGGAGTTCATACTGCAGTTCCATTAAAGAGGAAGCTGTGATCCTCTGAAGTCGGCTATAAACAGGTTATCAGCTAAAAACACAAAGGAGCAACGCCTGCTCTTCAAAATTTCCAACCTGCGGACGTCATCATCGATGCATCAGGAAATTTATGCAGGCTTTGATCAAAAGCTTGATATAATGTTTAAAAATCATATCATATCTAACGGAACAGTCATAATGTTATTAAAGTCTCAGTTGTTGTTTTATTCAGTTGCTTTAATCAATAACTTTTCTAGAAGATTCTCTTCAGAGAAACTTTGACCCGAGAAGCTGCAAAGACCCTGCACTCTCTCCCAATCTTAGATGTGAGCACACAAAAGCCTGTGCGATAGCCAATCCTGATTCATCTTCCAATTTCCATAAATGTACTGTAAACCATCAATACAACTCCACGATCACGCTGAAACACAATCAGAAGAAGAATTTTTTTTTTTCCCGCGGAGAGTATTTTTGTAACATGTCTTGAGGGGATCTTAAATATGTTCTGCTCACCGTGCGCTGTGAGTCAGTGGAAATGAAGACATCTTGTTTCACATGAAGGTGTCACTCCGAACTGATGCAGCCTGCAGGAATCAGGAATCTGGCCAAGATCCACATCTACCTAAGAACAAGAAGAAGAAAAAAAAACAACTATATTTTTGCAGAAAACCACTGTATTTTTAATATATCAGCTTATTGTTGGGTCGATGGATATTTATCCTAAGAACGATGTGATTATTCGCGAATACTAGTGTGTCATGTAATGAACCACAAGACAAAAGAATACATTTTCAAAAACCTCAAACAAAACAGAAACGTTTTTAACCGCAACTGAGAGAGAATTCCTCGGGCCGTAGGCGCATTATCCCAATCACCACAAGTATCATTCCGCTGCTGCCCATTCTCTCGACCACTGCAGGTATTTTACGCCTGGATAAAACCGAGAAATGGAACAACCATTAAAACAAACAACGGTTGTGTTTTCTCTGGCAGAGCGCTGCTCTTTAGTGGGGAATAGAGAAGAAAAGGAAAGAAGAGAACGAGGGAAAAGAAAACAAGCACGGGTTCTTTTCTGGCTGGGACTTCGGGAGCGACGTACCATGCCAGCACATCCTCATGTCATCTCTGTTTAGACACACCTTGGAGAATGTGACCTGTTTCCAAGCTGGGCCTGGCCAGAGGTCTGTCCAGTGGAGGGAGGGGGGAAACCCCCAGATTGTGGTAAAGTAGAGAGTAGCCTCCTGTACAGGCAGGCATTTGAGTTCTTGACTCACTACACGTGGACTCTCTCTGTGTGTGTGTGTGTGTGTGTGTGCATTTGCATGCAAGTGTGCTGCTTAATGATGTGGACTCTGGCATGTCATGCACTGCTGCTCCACAGGCTCCTCAGGATGCCACCACATTAGTTCAAATAACCTCCATCTTTTTGGACATGTTAATGTTCCAGCAGTCATCGTTCTTATTCATAAGAAGACATGGCATTAGAGGTAAAAGAAGTAAAAGTTACTGTTTCTCAGGGCAGGGATCAGAGGTTGAAAGGCTTTAGCTGCCTGCAGTTCAACACGCGACCTCCAGGAGCAGAGGATAACTGAATTACAGAGACAGAAAGGCAAACATATCTTTACTTGTTTATATGTGTATTGTAGGTTCAATGTGTTAAACCAAGCCTGGTAATGAACCAGAACCAGAATCTATTGCACTCATATGACACATATGTCACAAACTTAGCGCACTTAACTTGGCGCATGGGCCAAATCTGTCCCTCCACATATATTTTATTGAGCCATATATATATATATATATATATATATGCATGTTAAGTATTCACAATTCCAATCTCCAACTACCTTTATGTTATGTTTCTGATAAACTACATTTCCCAGAATGCCCTTTGACCTTGTGGCCCACCTCCCCAAATCATGGGGAAGCATTAGACTGTTCAATAAATGTTACTGCTGTTTGGAAAAGCTGCGTTTTAAACTCTAGCCCTTCAATGTTTAACACGTTTGTTAGAGAGAAATCACCATCATCTGCATACGGTCAATGACACATTAGCCAATAATTCCAACATACATTATACACACCATACAACCCTAATCACACTAGGACAGGTCATCTAATATGCATTTTACTGTTCCCTTCTAATTCGATTTTAACCAAAAGCTGCCGCTGAAATTGCTGCGGAGCACGAACAAAGTCCTGACGTTCAACCTGATCATCAGAGGGTGTGAGGAGGAAGACAAACACATGTGATTTTTCTCAATTTCTCTTCAAACGGAGAGCCGAATTCCGATCGTGTCTCCGTCTCTTTCCCGTTCTTTTACATCTGAAATCCAGCTGTGGCGTCAGCTTAGACCACATTGAGCTTTTCAACACAAATAAACACATCGGGTTTGTTAAAGTCCAACAGCACTCTGTGTGTCAGCTCTTTGGATCGTTCACCTTCGTAATGGGAAACAGTCACAGTCTGTCACTTCCTGTTTACTCCTCAGCAACGGTAACGAGTCATTAAAGCCACTCAATGAACAACAACCAACGTGCACCACATTTGTGAAAGTTTTATATTTAAAAACCTGAGCGTTTGCGACAGCGATTGATGTACTACAGATGCTTAATTATATAGGTGCGCCAGTAAAGCATTTGGCACTAGTGAACGTTCATGAGGTTCTAAAGAGACCCATCTGACATTTAGGCAGTGGTTTCCAAACTCTTTTAGTAAGACAATAGTTCTTTTGTTGAACTGACTGTTGCAATGTTGTTTGCTTGTTTGTTAATTTTTATTTATTTCCGTCCAGTTTGGCAGTTTAGTTTCAGTTTTTGCTAATTTTGTTTTCAGGACACAACATTCTTTCTTCTATCTTGCTCCTTCCTTCCTTAGTCCCAGGGAACCACTGAGTTAAAGTACTGAAACCTGCGTTTTGCCGACAACACGCCCTGCCCCTAGTGGGAAATCACACTTATCTGTCAAACCTCCAATCAGCTTAATAATTAAGACCTTAAAACTTTGAGAAATCTTTCCTGGACACTGGCAGCTTTTTGTTGATCCAATAAAACAAACACATTTCTTCAGAAAATTTACTCATGATTTCAACAATAAACACATTCTTTTTGAGGCACACGTCCAGAAAACACAAGTTCAAAAATACCGTTGCTGTTGCCCACATGTTGCTGACTTAGGGTTAGGGTGGAGCTCATGTTTGGTGTCCAACCCTCTGACCAGTGGTTGAACGTGTGCTGTGGCCATGAACAGGAGAAACGGGCCATGTGAGAACTCAGTGTTTGTCTACGTGTGGATGCTGGCCTCAGTGTATTTACATCTGCCTCTTGCTGTGAGCTGTAATGTTTGCTGCTACATGTCAGCAGCTGGAAGGAGTGTGTAGAGCACCTCCAGAAATCTTAAAACATTTGGTTGGCAAATGGAAGGTGTTGGCCAGTGTTGTGTTCATCAGATTGTCAGAGATGAAGCAGCTTTGCTGGGACTGAGTGTGCGTCTGTAGCTGCAGGTATTTGGCTTTAAAGACATCTATAAAAAAAACAAAACAAAAAACAAAACAAAACAAAAACTACAATAAAAACAAGAAAATAAAATAATAATATAATAAATAATAATAACATTGTCAAAATTGGTACATTATTGTCATCATAATCAATTATTGTTATTGATGTTATTAGCATGCCTAACTCAGAAGCAGAAAGCAGGTAGTCCTCGGTTAAATTCCCCCAAAGGAACCATAAATTTGGCGCTTGCAAGTGGCAGCTTTTTGCAGCAGATCTGCTGTTAACATTAGAACTTTCCAAATGTGGGATTAATAGAGTTCAATATTGTTATTATTATTGTAGTAGTAATAGCAGTAATATCATTAATTTTATCATATTATTCTTATTATACATTATTCTATTGTCCATTTTAAATTATTTGTTGTACTTGTAAAAGCAGTATTAGTACAACTAATTTAATGATCATTATCATTATATTATTGTTAATAATAATATTAGTTGTAATGGTAGTAGTAGTATTTGTTTTAGTACATTATAGTAGTAATATTATACATTTTATAATTTATATTTTTATTATTATTATAAAGTAATAAAATAAAAAATAAAAATATTCATAGTAATATTAAAATTACATGTATACATAAATTATACAAAATATACATTTTCGTAATAGTAGTAGTACTGTTCATTTCATTATTATTATTATTATTAATGTTACTATTAATACCATGAGCTATTAAAAAATATAATTCATTTCAAATGTGTCCTGTTGTAACACATTTGTTAATTGTTGTCTCACATGTAGAGAGTGCACACTGCCCAGAGGAGTTCTCTCTGTGTATTTCAAACGGGGCAGTGGAATCACTGAGACGATTTAAACACAGCGTGCGATAAAAACATCCTCCAACCTTTCAATGAAAGGTTCAGGGAGAGCAAAGAGAAACGGGTGGATTATTTCCATCTGAAAGAACACGCCAAACAACACAAATGTGTTTCCAGGCACTCTTTTCAAAAGTCGCAACAGATGGAGACGGCTAGAGTCGACCATCCACTGCCACCGCTGCTGCTGCATTTCCTGTGTCTGCTGGTGTTTATCAGCTCATTCAGGTAGCCCGGAATTCATTATACACACACACTCACACATAGAAAACTGCTCCCACAGAGAGACGTTTCCCCAAGTGTGTGCCGTCTTTCACAGATTTCCATTTCTTGCAGCATTTTTAAATAGGAGAGAGACTTGGAATTTAAAAGCTGCAGAAGTGACTTATCTCTGCAGAGAGACGGGGACAAAGTGAGGACAGTAGAAGGAAGTTGGAGCGGTGATTGTGGAGGTAGAAATAAAGTGGAGTTTTACTCATTAAAGATTCTGTCGTTCACTTGAAACATTTTCTCTTTTTTATGGCAACAACTTAGTTCCACTGTTATTTTATATCCGAATTTTGTTGTATCTACTCGTACTACTACGACACTTCATGGTCATGTTCCATCATTTTGACGTCGACGGACGAATACGTCGTCATGTCATATGTTGTCGTTTTCAGTTAATGAATCTTTTCGGGAGTGCATGTCAAGTTGGAGGTTTTTGAAAAATACTATCTAAGTTAACCCAAGTGAGGGCTTCAGTTAACATGCGCTAGGCATAGACTACTGGGAGTACTCCCATAGTGTACATCGTACCTCTTTCTTCTTACTTTCTCTGTTCTCACTCAGAATGAAGGACCTGAAGCTATGTGATATTTGTGTATAAAGACGAAGTAGTGTAAAGGCTGATATTAGGCTTGGTAAAGTCCAAAATCCTTTGCAGTAGATTCTGGTAAACACTGTTTTAAAGTAAGCAGCACACATCAAATTCCATATTGAGGGGGCAAAATATTAGGAAAATAATTAACCATATAGGATCAAGGAATATGAAGCAAAGTAAAAAGCCGTAGGGACAGAAATGTTTTCACACCCCTGCACCCCTCGACCCACACCCCCTCAAATTGAAATACTTTTGAGAACCTGATAACATGTATATTTTTTATCTGTACAAAACACTTTATGAGTTGCTGCCACCTAGTGACTGGAGGCTTGTTATCATTATCATTCATTCAGCCCCTCCCTGTACATCATCGCGCCCCTCAGGGGGACCCGCCCCACTATTTGAATAGTACTGCCTAATGTTAACTTTAATTTGAAAAAATAGTTTAGCGTATTTTTATTTATTCAGAAGCAGATGTAACTAGATTTCTTTCCTCTTTTTTGGTGCCATTTGACAGATTTATCCAGAAGATAGCTGTTGCTCTCAGACTTTGGATACCATCCCTTAAATCCAATTTAAATGAAACAGCCTGAAGCACAGAGGTGACAGTGTAAAGAAGCAGATACTCACAGTACTGTAGATGAACCAAGGCTCCGAGATCAAAAGTGATGTGGGAAGACATGCAAAAAAAAAGAAGAAAGAAAAACAACATGTTGAATACTTTTGGATGGACTTGAGGGGTATTTTCCATCTAGCGTGTCTTACCTCAGAGAGGCCTGTGCTGCCAGCTCCCTCCAAGTGTAAACCGCGTACTCATACGTGTAAACTAAGCAAAATACACACATCGGGCAGTGGAGGGTGTGATCCAGTTTAATGTTCCTGGTTGCCTTTCTCAGTCTATGGAAAGTTCTTTTGACATGAATCCCTTTTTGGGGGGGCATGACTTATGGTAAAACATAAGTTGAAATTAAATGAAAGAGCAGGCGCCTCAGTGGAGGTGATTAAATCAAATGTGTCTAATCCAATGAGAATGGAGGGGCCTCCGAAGCCTAAGTGGAGGTGGTGACCTCCAACAGCCATATGGCTCTGCAGCACCCAGGGTCCTGGAGGGGATCCAGACAAGTTATCATTACTTCCTGTCTGTGTGTGTAGGTGCTGGCTGCTAGGTACAGGGGTGGGGTGGGGTGGGGGGTGGGGTAACAGCTGTCTCCTCCAGATCTCTTCAGGGGATGACTGACCTTATGATCCTCAGGGGATTTTTAAACTTTTTTTTCTTCTTTTAAACCAAAGGAAGCAGATGGTTAGCTTAGCTATCTATCTATCTGTCTGTCTGTTTGTCTGTCTATCTATCTGTCTGTCTGACTATCTATCTATCTATCTGTCTGTCTGACTATCTTCCTATCTGTCTATTTTTTTATCTGTCTGTCTGTCTGTCTAACTATCTGTCTATCTATCTGTCGGTCTATCTATCTGTCTGTCTGACTATCTTCCTATCTGTCTATTTTTTTATCTGTCTGTCTGTCTGTCTATCTGTCTGTCTGTCTATATATCTATCTATCTATCTATCTATCCATCTATCTATCTATCTGTCTGCCTGTCTGTCTATCTATCTATCTGTCTGTCTGACTATCTTCCTATCTGTCTATTTTTTTATCTGTCTGTCTGTCTGTCTATCTATCTATCTATCTATCCATCTATCTATCTATCTGTCTGTCTGACTATCTTCCTATCTGTCTATTTTTTTATCTGTCTGTCTGTCTGTCTGTCTATCTGCCTATCTGTCTGTCTATCTATCGGTCTGTCTGTCTATCTGTCTATCTATCTATCTGTCTGTCTGACTATCTTCCTATCTGTCTATTTTTTTATCTGTCTGTCTGTCTGTCTGTCTGTCTATTTATCTGTCTATCTATCTGTCTGTCTGTTTGTCTGTCTATCTATCTGTCTATCTGTCTGTCTGTCTATCTATCTGTCTATCTATCTATCTGTCTGTCTGACTATCTTCCTATCTGTCTATTTTTTTATCTGTCTGTCTGTCTGTCTAACTATCTGTCTATCTATCTGTCGGTCTATCTATCTGTCTGTCTGACTATCTTCCTATCTGTCTATTTTTTTATCTGTCTGTCTGTCTGTCTGTCTGTCTGTCTGTCTATCTGCCTCTCTGTCTGTCTATCTATCTATCTATCTATCCATCTATCTATCTATCTGTCTGCCTGTCTGTCTATCTATCTATCTATCTATCCATCTATCTATCTATCTGTCTGTCTGACTATCTTCCTATCTGTCTATTTTTTTATCTGTCTGTCTGTCTGTCTAACTATCTGTCTATCTATCTGTCGGTCTATCTATCTGTCTGTCTGACTATCTTCCTATCTGTCTATTTTTTTATCTGTCTGTCTGTCTGTCTGTCTGTCTGTCAGGATTTGCCATCAACATGGCAGAAGGCCCAAATGCAGTACTGAAGAGATTCTTTCTGGTGCAGGTAGTTTATCTGAAAAGTGCAAAACCAAAACAAGAAAACTTACTTCTTCACAAGGCTGGGAAAGCAGACGAGGTATGAACTATGTACAATCAAAGAACTTGAAGCATAAACTGAGCTGAGCACAGGAACATACTTGACCAGATACACACATCAAGAGACACAGGTGAGGGTGCTGACACTGATTACCCCACACGGCAGGAAAAGGGAACAGACAGACCTGACACTATCTATCTCTCTATCTACCTACATTTATGTTTATTTAAGGGAAATAATATTAGACCCAATGTTCTGTGTCCTCATAAAACATAAAATAAATGATCATTATCTCAGTGGACAACAGTCAGTGTGTGTACGAATGTGTCTAATGTCTTAAAACTAGCTGCTCCACAATCTCCACATTTGTTTTTCTCTATTAGCTTCATAGACCTTAAAGGAAGAGTTTAGTGTTTTGTGCAAATATACTGTTATTTTGTATCAGCACTGACCATGAAGCTCATCTTTTCTGTCCTGTAGGTGGTGCCAAGTACGTATTAAACAGCCCTGTTGCATGGTTCACATCAACTGGTGCTTTGTTTTATACATACTCTTTCACCAAAAAACAAAACAAAAAACAAAGTAATTAATAATAAACAGACTGCACAGAATAAATGATGACTATTAAATACACGTGCAACGTGTTCCTGGAGCTCTAGGGGTCAGTATGTAGGTGTTTCTTGTCTGTGAGTGATGCAGTTCAGAAGGTTCATCCATCAAGTCCGGGATTCCTGACATTAAAGTGGTTTTTGATTGACAGCAGCTCATCCTCAAAATGCATCTTCTTACTGGGGCACTCTGTAAACTCCTCACACACACACACACAGACGCACCCTGAAGTGTGTGTGGTTACATTGAACCACGTCCACTTTTGCTCACAATACTTGCATTGTTAATATTCTCCCCCTCATACCACAGTTTGAGAACCCCAGATCTGTGCTTTGCCACAATTCTGTCTCTGAGCTCTGACCTCAGGATTCTTGTTTGCTCTGACATGAACTGTGAGCTGTAAGGTCTCTTATATAGACAGGCGTGTGGCTTTCCTAATCAAGTCCAATCAACCCAAGCTGAACTCCAGTGAAGGTGTAGAACCATCTAAAGGACAATCAGAAGAAATGGACAGTACCTGAGTTAAATATATAGAGTGTCACAGTAAAGGGTCTGAATACTTCTGACCATGTGATATTTCAGTTTTTCTTTTTGAATAAATTTGCAAAAATGTCAACAATTCTGTTTTTCTGTCAATATGGGGTGCTGTGTCTACATTAATGAGAAAAAAATGTATACTTGTACGGCCACACCAGCAGCAGGATGGATAACTGGGTTGGGTTCATATCCCAAAGACTCCTCCGACTCACGTGCAGTCTCAGGTGAAGGATGGTGTAAAAATGTTGACCAAATATAGTAGTGATTGACCAAAAAGACAGTAAGGATTTATTTGGACTATTCCACAGTTACTGAAAACTGTAGCTAAACATCTTCAGCTGTGATAAACAGCAGGCAGAGGGAAAAGTAGCTCTCTGTTTTTTGGGTCTCAGGGGTGATTTTGGCCCAGGATCCAGTTTCCCCACTGGGCAGAGAACAGATGCTTCAGCCAGTTGTTCTTTTGTCCCGTTACACTTCTTGCAGAATTAAAGCGGAGCCAACACCTGTTAACATTCCTCAGTGGAAGCGACGGGAATACTGCGAGGGGAAAAGAGAAGCAGTGTTGAAATACGTTTTTGTGCGGAGGATTTAGACTTTTCTCTCTTTTTGTTGACATGAAAAAAAAAACAGATTCACCAACAGTGAAGAGTTCAGACAGTTTCACACTGTAACTGTCGTGACAGGGCTGTGATTGGACACGTCTTCGTAGTTCATCACAGTCACAGTGACTGATGCGTTTTCACAGGAAAACACCCACTCAGCAGATTTTAAGTCACTGGCCAATCACCATAGATACCGTGGTCTGCCTGGGACATTTGATGCACATCTTTTTATTTGTATTTTCACACGTGAACATTCTTACATTGAGACATATTAGCCAAACGAGCGTCAATGATGGCTATTGTGTTCTTCTGGGATGTTGGAGGTGGAGATGGCTGTGGGTGTTACCCAGCTCAGTGCAGGGACGCCTGCATTGGGCGCAGCTGTGCTGGGCTGTGGAAAGGCTCTGATGTCATGTATAATGAGAGTCCACAGGGATGCAGGGATAGAGAGAGACGAGGGAAGAGTGAGGTACTGTAACCAGATCCCTGCTCTGTGTCACACTGCTGTAGGTGCTGCTCACACTGTAGGCAAAAGGTTAACGTGAAGCCACCTGCTACAAAAAATACAACACATTTGACACTGCAGCCTCAAGTGTCAGGATTTGATTTTTTTTTGTGGGGGGGTTGATTTTTTTATATATTACTCAGAAAACATCATGCGGTAAAGAGTTAAAGTGGATTCCTGCATGTTCAATTAAAAGCATGAAGAAAAAGAGGAGGCTGACAGATACTGTGACTTAATACTAGGTAATATTTCATGGCTGGGTTATGTGGCGACACTCCCTGCTTTATGGAGCTGGCCTGGATTATTTAGTTGGACCAGAGTCCTGCCCAGAGAAACAGCTGTATGATGTCATGCAAAACACACGAGCGTTTTAAGCGGCCGCGCTCCGGCCTCACGGTTTAGAGGATTCTCGAGATGTTTGTAGGATTTGTTGAGTAGATGTTTTCGTGTGGTTTTGCAGTACGGTCAGATAGACAGATGGGCCGAGAGTGGAGGTGGGTGGTGGCAGTTTTGGAGACGTAGATGCGTGCATGGTAAGATGGAGGTGGGTGTTGTGAGCTCTCAGTTCGCCTGGATGAGCCGACCTCACCCGGGCATACGCTCGTGCAAATGTGTGGGTCCACGTGCCCACACTCACGTGTGTTTGTCCAACGTGGATTGTGTCCGAACAGATCAATGTCGGCTCCGGTCTTAATGGATAGAATCAGGTTCTAACTCACCTCCTCCTCCTCCTCTTCTTCACTGCTGCACAGAATGGAGCGTGTTAACGTGCGAGGCCCCTGCTTTTCTCTCCTCCATATAAGAACCTAAATATGGAAACAATGATTGGAAATTGTTTAGACAATCTGAAATGGTTTATCCTGAGGCTGTGCACATAAGCTTGCAGATCAAAGCAGAGGAAACATGAATCAGAGAGAGTTTTAGCGCGGAAACCAAACCTTTGCCTTTCTTCCTTTTGACATAAAGCCTGGCAGGAAAAAGAATATTGAGGAAAAACAAAAAGGCTGCCTCTGTGAGTTGGCTAGCACCAGCGCTGGTGTTTGATCATACTGTTCTTGACTTGATGCTGTGACTCCACACCCACGAGTAAATTGCCGTGCATTAATGAAGAGTGCAGAGTCACCGGGAAGAAACACAAACAAGCACGGCCCGGTTTTTTCTTTTCTTTTCCAATTTTTTTGGCTCCACACCTCACTTTCTCTCCCTTCCTTTCATCAGCATCTTTCGCCGGACTACACAGCTCTGCTCGGGAGCAGCATTTGTCACAGTCTGCCTCCTTTGCTCAGCGATAAATGATACTCCGTCTAAAGAGCATCACTCTCCTCCAGCCGTCTCCTCTTTCCTCCTCCTAGGACAGGCCAGGACAAGTCCTGCATAAAGCCAACACAAAAATAAAAATAAAACACTCCTTGTGGTTGCTATCCTTCACAGCTGATACTGCTTTTATGAGCATAGACTTACAGCCAGTGTATGGAGTTTCAAACCATCAAGCACACTGGTTGATATAAACTTCAGCAAATGTAGGTGTCAGTAGATGAGCATTTTGTTCTGTGGATGAAATCCATTTTTTCAAAAATCCCTGCACTGGTGTTCCACTTAAGTTAAAAAAAGGCAGAGTACTGTAGGTAAACTGGCTCATCATCACCATCTTAGAGAAGTAAAGTCATTTTTCCTGGCCCAGATTAAAGGAACAGGCTGAAACATATTGGTCTCAGCTCCACAGACGCTGATGGAGTTTTGATTGCAGTCCCTTCGACGCCACCTCCTTCAACGTCTTGTGAATTTTCCTCCTCTCTCTCACATCACAGAGGCGGTTCCACGTCAGGCCCAGAGACACAAGTTCTATTCCTCTGATCCCTCCCTGCAAAGGCCAAGTCGGATTAAAAGCAAAGCACCTTTTGAAGGAACTTCACAATCCTTTTGATGGAACACTGACTTCTTTGATTTACACTCCCTCCCAGACCACCTCTGCTTCTGTGACTTGTAGCCAAAAGGTATTCAGTCTACCTCTGGAAGAAAGTACCGATGAAGGGGCTATTGTAGCGCTGAGCTGTTGATCGAATAACTCTGTTATACTGTTCATAGCTCCTAGTTTAGGTGAGGTTAGGTTAACAGCAGCATACGAACCTTGAATCAGAGGAGAGTTTGAAACCTGGTTTGTAATTCCTCTTTTGTTTGTTTGCGCTGGAATCTGAACCATCTTTAATCCAACGGTTGCCTCTAATTTAGCCCGACAAGGGTGTTGAAGTCATCTTAGGAGAATTCTCTTTACCAGGAGCCACAACTAAGGACAAGCAGAAAGTGACAATAACATTAATCAAACAAAAACATTCTGGAAGTTTCTGAATGTTTGAGGATTCTTCACTTGGGCCTCACAGTATCAATCTGTTGCTTTTGTATTAATTATTTCTATAATAGAGAGAGATTGGATTCTTTGGAGGTTTAAAGCATTGTTTCCCAAAGACTGGGTCACGACCCTCAGGTGGGTCGCAGAGGTTTGTGACTTTTAAAACACTGGTTTAAAGGGTGGAGGGCTGTGTGAGCTGCCTCTGTTGGGTGTAGCTCTGCTGAAGCCTGTCTCTTGATTCTTCCAAGCTAGAAATGGCACAAACTCCTACAAGGTCACTCAAAGCGTAGATGACATAAACTGGGGAGGAGGGAGAGAGCATACAGTCCAGACGTCAGTGATGTCACGTTGACGGGTGCTGAAGGCCGGTAAATGGTTGAATAAATAATGAATAAGTCCATATTTCTTCACACCTCTTCTCCCATCTGTGGGGCAGAGAGGAGCGGCTGACTCACTTGTTTCAGAGAAGTGAGGCTGCAATGGTGTCGCCATTGGCAGACCAATGACAGAGGCGGGATGATGTCACGGCTCTGACACATCGCTCCGAGCGGGCACGGGCAGAGGAGCAGACAGCGCTGATGTCAGCAGGTGATGATGTCACAGTGAGAACACATCTTCCAGTGAGTGATGTCACAATGACCTTGTCCAACTAAATACAGTACTACAACATACTGCAAACGCACTGAGACGTTGTTGTTCACTGTATATTTGTATTGGGTTTTGTTATGAGGTAAAAATCCACAGGACTGAGTTGGTGGGGTTAAAAAAAAAGCCCTGAGAAACAAGCACACTGCCAAACTTATTTCACAGGGAGTTGCTCAATGGACCAACAGTCAAGGAATGATTACAGCAAAAACATTAAATAGGTTTGGAACAGTACAGACACTAAATCAATGTCATACAGTAAAAAATAATCAGAATCAGACTACAATGGACTTTATGACTGTTTTAGTTTTGTTGTTTCAATTTTATGTTTCTGACACAGCAGATTGATTGTAAATGTAAAAATGCAGATGTGTAGCCATTCTAATCTGCTGTGATAGTTCTAGAAGTTGAACTCTACAGAACGTGTGAGGCTCCTTCCTATTCTATTGGAAATGACAGCCTAAAGAAGACCATAAGCTTTTTTTATTACTATACTTACTTGAATATATGATTTTAATCCTGTTCCCATTCACTGAAAAAAAAAGATAAAGCACAATTAGAAAATGGTGCATACCAGTGTGTATGATGGAAGTCTGCATCAATTAGCGGTGTTAGAGTGTTTGCAGGTGACTTTCTCTCGTCTGTGTCACCCTGTTACAGAATTGTTTGATAATCAGGCAACTGTAAAGAGTTTATCTTAGTCGAGAAACAATAGTGAAGTTTACAATGTCTGATTAAGTATTATTACATTATCAAGGCAATGTTAATGTATTTATAGTTTGATGAATGGACAGTCCATTCATCAAACAGTTTACCACAGGTATCTGCGTGCACCTCACAGATGAGCTCTCCGAGTCTCGGCCCGTGTCGTGTACTCTCTGGATGGTTCGTTTCATGGTCGCTCATACGAGGCATGAAGGATTTAGCAGCTGATTGTTCTACTTCCTGCACTGCTCAAGTGAAGCAGGTTGAGCTCTAACCCGCTTAGTCTGGAGAAGAATTTCTCCTTTGTGCCCGAGCGACTGCCTGCTCCATGAGACCGAGGCTCAAAGAGACTTGGCCCGTGACCCTGGACAGGTGTGTACCCCCTCCCCCCCCGCCCCTGCCACACATGCGCAAACACACACACACATAGACATACGCACACACTACATGTCCATAGAGCTTCTCAGGTTCCTTTGAAATTAGAGAAGGGCGAGAGATTTATCATCTGAAAAATCATGAGGTAACGACACACTTAACTCCCTGGCGTGTGTGCATGAATGTTCACTGGTGCGTGTGTGTGTGTGTGCGCGCGCTGTTATACGTGTGTTCCCTCCTGTTGGCATGTGAACAAAATCCAGCCGTGGCGTCCCTCCCCCCTCATCCCCTCTCCTGTCTCTCCCTATAGCCACTCGGCAAGTTTTGCCTTGCCTCATTTGCTTCCTGGTGAAGGGGCTGATTAAATATTTAAAGTATGGAGTACTTTCACTTGGCATCAGGTGTAACTCACTCCTGTAATCTCAGGAAGCATGGTGCAAGGCACAGTAATTATAGTGGGGTTAGCCGTATAAGGCGAGGTGGGGGCTACGACAGCCTTTGTTGTTTATGTCTGCCCACAGGTTTATAGGCCTGTTTTCACTTTCTCTTACTTCCATGTGCAGGCAAACAGCCTTTTTTTTTTTTTTTTGCATCCATTCATGTGAGAATTATAATGTTTTGTTTCGGGGTGCCTGGCTGCATGATGATTGTGTAATCACTATGCAAAGATTGCATTTAGTACAGCCTGTCTTTTTTGTTTCAGTACAACCAGCATGGTGCAAATCTTCCACCTGTTAAGTTGTAAAACATATTGATGGATGAAGCTCGGGAGAAGCTGTTTTGGTATAATGTGATCACAAACAGCCTTTAAAAAAAAAACAATAAAAAATTCTTTACCTAGTGGTGTTTATTATCACTCAACATTTCCTCTGAGGAAAACCACCTGTATTTTTTGTTAATGGTAGTTTGCTGCAGCTGTATGTGTATATATGTATATGTGTATATAAACCTCCTTACTAATAATCATGATCATCAACATTATCATAACAACACCATCATAATAAACATTAAGTAGAGCCGCCAATAGAGTTAAAACCACTAACACCTATACAACCTATGTGCAATGTAGAGCAGTGCAGCTAACGTTACAAAAAAAATTTTAATAAATTTATTTGATGATGTGCAAAAGCAGTTGCTATCTCAACCTGCCCCGTGTGCCGCCAAAAATAAAAAATAAAAACACATTATAAACTTGCATGACTTTTGGATAAGTGTTGGTAGTTTTGCCACACTATATATGAATATATATATGTATATACACATATATACACATATATACACATATACATACTTATATACATATGTACAAATATACGTATATATACATATATAATTTCTTATTATGTGATAATTTTATAATAATTAAAGTATTTTTATATTCCATTCAACAGGAATTATTAATATCAATAATAATTTACAAAACACTCATTCAACACATTTTCTGTTAAGACTTAAACATGTTCATAGCTTAAATGCAGTGTTCTTTGAATTTCTTAAAAAAAATTAATACAAATATTTACCAAATATGCCTCAATTTTTAAATAAGTGACAATAACTCTTAGTCACTCAGACTCAGATCTACTACATGTCAGAACAATCACATACCATTGAATTTGGTCCTGTAAAGCCCGTTGACAGCTTCCTGTATTCTTTACAACCAATTCACCCTCAGCACTGACTCAAAGCCGAAGAGACTTGAAGGGAAGAACAATAGATGGCAGTGTTAGGCACCTCCAAATGTTTGTTCCTGTGCTGAGTAGACGATTCAGGAGCTGTGAGAAAGTCACAGTGGGCGGCTGTGGAACATCAAAGCACACACATACACTGAAGACCAGGATAGAAGTCTAAATGTGTGTTTGTGGGAGCAGTGAATTGTCATGTTAATCCATTTAGGTGTGTTCCTCCTCAAAAAAAAAAAAATCCTTTGACTGTAAGACGAGTAATAAAGCCAACATGCACGCTTTACCTTAATCCTACGCACTCTTAATTCTCCCTCTAATCTGACAGATTTACAGCCTTTTATTACCTGAATATACCGCCCTCCGCATTTTTCACCTCCTGCCGAATCGAATCCTTTTGGGAGGTGTTGAAGTTCTTCTCAGTTTCTAAGAGCGTGTTATCTCAGACAACAGCTGAACAGTCTGTGGAGAAGGTGAAACGTTAGCTCCAACCAAAAACATGAAGGCCTTTCAACTTAACTCCTGGTTCTAAAACACATCTCCTGTGCAGAGGCGGAAAGTAACACATTACATTTTACTCTGTTACTGTAATTGAGTATTGTATTTTCCTATTGTATTTTGAGTAGCTTCACCAAACAGTAAAAGTTACCCAGTTGCATTTTTCTGGGAGGTTTAACACAAAATATTCACTTTTTTATTCACTGTTTTAGGGCATAATCTTGCATTTTGAGGCATTTCTGGGATTTTTTTAAATTATTTTTTTGTGATAGTAAGACTAAAGTTTTACCTGTTTTTGGTGATATTTTGACATATTCAGATATGATGTTTTTTGGAGTTGTTAGCACAAATTATTGACTTGGCAGCATGTTTTGGGGCATAAACTTGCATTTTTTTATCTATAGTAAGACATGCATTTTTAACTGTGAAATGCAGTTTCATTAACTTCCTATTCTTTAGCCCAGACTTTGCATTTACAGAATCACATACATTTGTTTGTGTGTAGCCATTTAAAACAGTTAAAAACACCAACCTCCATTCATGGTGTTGGTCTGGTCTCTCCATGTTGATCCTGCAGTACAAAAAAGTTTCTTATGTCTTTTTGATGCTGAGAAGAATATGAATGGATTTTTCTGGCTTTGAAATAAACAAACTCTTTAACTGTATCCACAGCGGGGAGCAGCTTTCTGCACAGTGTACTGCAGTGATCCACCAGGGTTTCCGAGTCATGTTGGGTGCGTGGTGAGGCTTCTCTCAAACACAGCTGGAGCCGTCACATATGGGAATGTTCTAATTTTTTTTTCACATGCGTGTGTGGATTGTAGGCATACCTGCTGTAGCCTTGAAGATTAATGAAAAGATCATTAAAGATTAATTACGCCAGACTGAGACACCTTTGTGATGCAAGTGATTGACAAAGGTTCTCTCGGAGAGGAGAGGGAGAGGGAGAAAAAACATATCTCTGCTTCAGCAATTTAGTTTCGTTCTGACTTTTTGCATTGTCTCAACTGCACCGTGATGGGTTTTTTCCTACATGTGCTTCAAAATATGATAAAAAAAATCACTTGGGTTGTTGCTGAGTGGGTGGAGGTGAGCTTTTTCGTTGACATGCTTGTGTGAGAGATGCTTGTTTTCCCGTAACTCTTCGGGGGATTCCCCTCCTCTCCTCATCTCTCTGCTGTACACCAGCATCATCGCTCCGCTGACGGACGTCTCTGTTTGGCATGTGCTCATATATTTGGCGCCTACTGTGCCCGCAGCCATGGCTGTCAGGCCCAGTGCCTTCCAAGAGTGCGGAGGAACATTATATTTCACATTATCTCAGTACAATAGATCATTTCCTGCTCACTGCAGGCCACGGAGGCTGATCGGTGGTTGCCAAGCTCCGGGAAAGCAGCGCTGGAGAGTTTGGCGTCTAAGGGGGGGGGGGGGGGGGGGGGATTATTGGGTAGGTGTTGTAAGAGTGAAGGCGAGCTGAACTAACCTACCAGAGAGTGAGATTTAAGATATGATCTGAACAAAAACATGTGTCCTTACTTAAGTACCAGGGACTTATGTAGGAAACACCGAACTGTCGGTACTGATTTTACTTTAGCACAGATGTGTATTTTACTGTTACAAATAGGTTTATGATCTGGTGTTCAGCGGCGCTTTGGCCCAGAGGCAATGTCTCTGTCATTGGTGTGGAACCCCAGGGTTCACCTCCTGGGCAAGATCGATTCCTAGTTAGGGCGGTGGGCCCCTGCCAGTGGACTCACCACCCACAGGTTCGGTCATGGAGACTGCTGCCGTGACCCGATAACAGATAAGCGGATGAAAATGGATTTTCATCACATTTTATTTGAAGCAACATTAAATATCATACCCTTATGTACATCTGTAAATGTCCAAGCTGTGAGAAAGCATTATATGAACTCACCTCCTGTCATTGGTCTGTGGACCTCTGACCGATCCTTAAGAAGCTCCTGCCCAGGTTTATTTCTTCTTCTTCTTCTTCTGCTGATGTGCCTGGTCATCGAAACAAGGTGATTAAGTTCACGTTATCCCATAATTCAGTCTTATCAGTCAGTTTAACATCAGAATGTCCATCTATGTCTGCATAATTCTACAACAGTAGACTTTCTGTGTGGAGTGCCCCTTTCTTTCCCACCCCACCCCCCTTCCCCAGTTGGTCATTTTTATTTTCAAACGGTTTGTTTGTAAAATATTTAAAATACTATTTTGTCTAGTTTAGCAAGATGTTCTGCGTGACATTTTTCAAGACAGATTTCGACACACAGTTACATGAAAAACAACAGAGAGAGAGATCAGCCAGGGTCACCGCCTCACTCCCTGCCCCACCCCGATCGGTCCGGCTATTTACCCTGAGCACCAAATATCTTGCAGCCTTCAGAAATACCTTTTCACTGAGTACTTCTTTCCTCTCCCTCACCCCTTTCTTCGGGTTGCGTAACCACTCTTGTGTTGTATTATTGAAACGTTTGGCTCTGATTAGTGCAGCAGATGAAACGGCTAAATGCTAATGTGAGATTTCCCAGTGGGCCGCCCACACTTCGTGGGCTGCAGGTGTTTGCAGGAAAGGTATTTGCATCACTGCCAATTATGCCCAGCATTGTTTGTTTTCCTTGCTACAAATTGAGCTCCTATACGTTTGCTCCTGATGGCTGGTAAGGTAATACAACACACCTTTCCTTCTACCAGGAGGCTATGAACTGGTGAAATCATTGAATATGAAAAATGTCGGGGGGCACTAGAACCATTCTTGGCTCCGCCGCAGTAAATAACATGGTATTGATTATCTTGATGGACACTTACCCTCCTACGTACCAGCCCTGGGTCGCAGGTCTGTTGTTTTCTCCTCAGTAAAATGTCTGATACATGAGCATTTACTTCAACAGTTGAACGTCGAAGGTCAGGGGTTATTCTACTTCTGCTGACGTTGAAATATGGTTCTTGAAGCTCTGGCTCGCTGACGACTTCCAGCTGTAGCCCTGTAAGAAAACAAAGTTTACTTGAGGATTGTGTTCTCTGATTGAATTGAAATGGTGTGTAGCACAGGTAAGGAGCAGCCATGATCTCATTATCATTATTATTATTATTAGTTATACAATAATAATGATGTAATAATAATAATACAATGCATAATTATTATTAATAATTATATATATATATTTTTAAATATTTTTATGTTTGGACTTTGCCAGAATTACACACTAACACAAAAAGATTTGTTGGAGGGAGTGATGCATAAAGGGGAAAGGAATTTTGGAGGGACATGTTTGTGAATGCTTGAGATAGTGTTTGAAAAAAAAAAGTGAGTCATACAATAGATGCTGAGCAGAAATGAGGATGGGCCTAAGTGATTGCGATGATGATCTGGAAGGCTGTCCTCCCCAAGGGGAGACACTGAGCCGAGTGTCTCCCCCCAGCCAGAATTTGGCTAGAGAGACAGGGTTGGAGGTATGGATACTTTTTTTTACTCTATTTTTTTAAATACATCACACACAGACATCCTCAAAAAAAACAAAACTTTCTGACACTGCTTGGTCTGGAAACAGCAGGCTTTTCTGTTTTAGTTGCTTTTTTTGAAATTTTTATCACTGTGTGTGGATTCAAAATGGGAAGTTGGTCATTATATACATTTACATTATGTATTATTTTAAATAGATGTTATTATTTAACTTAATCATTTGCAGCCCTGCTGGCAGCCATATTTACATCTAAAGTCAGGGTCAGGCTTAAAAGATTAATAATTAATTAATAACAGGACCAAAATTATTCCTTTTAATTTATTAAAAAAAAAAAAATTTAAAAATACTGCCCAGGGCATCTTATAGCCAGGAAAAAATAAAAAATAAATGAAACAAATCAGACGGCTGCCTACTTGTCTACCTTGTTTGCTTTCGTGCGACAGCTAACAGATACCCCCTTGTTAGTGTTTGTGACTGTGTGTGTGTGTGTGTGTGTGCGTATTCATTAACCTTATTTGTACGCCTGCTCAGTAAATGTAGGTTACTGATCATGCAGACGTAATTCCCTAAAGGCAGAGAACAGCATTATCATCCAGTTATCTCCTCACATTCCCTGGAGCCACGATGACTGCAGAAAGATGCTCTCTGTTCTCCGCGAATTCCTGCGGACACCCACACACGCTCACATGATAAACCACACACACGCACAGACAGATGTCATAAATAGAAGAAGTGAGGACAAGGAATAAGGACGGGGCCACCGTGACGTAACAAACGTACCTTTTTTTTCTTTTTAATTTTCAATGTCAACTCCCAGTTATCCTTGGAGACATGACTTCATTCACATACCCAGGATTGGCAGAAATGTCAGAGTCAGGTTTTGACCTAAAGCCTTCACACACTGGCTGTATGAAGATGTACAAGCTGTAAATACAGAGAAGGGCAAAGAATTGGAACAGATTGCAGCAGTGGCCCCCGGGGGATGGACGTACAGCCCACTGAACACTGACATCACTTGACCATCTGGACCAAGAGAGATGCTCAGCCTCCCCTGAGCAGAGTCACCTCTGAGGAGCTGTGGTAAAAGCATAGGTACTGTACTGTAGACTCACTTGAAGCAAAGTCACCAACACACGTTAAAGTCTGTTGGTTTTCTCTAATAGATTGGTAGAAAATAGCAGAGGACTGTGTGAAATAATGGAAATGTTGCTGTTGAAACTGTTTATATTGAAGAACAGAAATAAAATAAATTAAAATATAAAAAAATACAACCTACTTGAGTTCATCCGTTTATCTGTCCGTATGATTGAGACAGAGGGTGGTGAGCTGGAGCCTGGTGTGGTCATCAGAAAGACACATATAAGACATGTATTCACATTAACATGTATTAAAGGAGGCTTTTAAAAATACATTTGTGAAACTGTTGTGCAAGAGACAGAGAATACTACAATGTAGCCCACGAAGGCACAACACTGGGGTTTATTGACCTTTAGCCTAAAGGCCTGGTCAGTGGGAGGGGCCTCTTCTTACTATTGCTTACAATTGTTTAGATTTTTAAGTTTCTTCAAAGTAATAAAGAAAAATGAAATAAACATGTTAATAGGACTCTGCAAACTTGATTATTATTACCACGTAACACAATTTACCAGAGTCTAAGCAGCGACCTGACCCTTAAAGAAAAGAAACAAATTGTTTTTCCTTGTAAAATATGCATGTCCAGTTTCTTGCATTTATTCAATTACAGACCTACTAAAAGCTTATGACTGCATTTTGGTGTTTTATCTGTCATTACAAAGACAAAAAATAATAATTTTTTTAGAGAAGAAAATACTGTTTCAAATGGAGCAATGTTTTCAAGAGGCAGAGGTTTGGTGGGTTCTCCTTACAGTAAACATCTGGATGACCAGTGATGTACACTTCCCCTATAAAAATACAATACAAGTTTAAAGAAAAAAAACTGTACTTACTCCTTTCCTGTAGAATTCTGGAAAACATCCTTCTTTGCCTCATCTAAAGACAAAAATCAATTTATTTTCAGATGTTTTTTACAGATTTAAAGATTTTATGTTGATTTTAAATAATTAAAAAAAAATTAAATGTAACACAGCTCACTACTGGAAGGAGATTTAAGGTTAAAAAAATGACAATTTAAAAATTAATTCAGTCTTAACACTTTTTGACTTATATATACATATATCCAATGATAGTCCTTAAGACTGGAATTCAGGTTGACTATAATCAAATTCAAAATGATCTGTGTCTCGTCACTATGTATTCAACCTTATAGAATTATTATTACATTAATTAGTTCTCTATTACATTTTAAATAAAGTTATTTTAGGAAAATCAGGAATCAAACTAGCAAACAACGTGTTCCAATGTCTGGCCCACTTACAGGTTGATATTCAACTTTATGAACTTCACAAAAAAAGAAGAAAGAACTAGGTTTTCCTCTCTGGGCTTTGGAATCTGCAGTGATGTACCTGCATCTGCATATCCTCCTGAGGTGTCTGCTCCTCCGTTCCATTTAGAGCCACAGCCTGGCTCAGATCGAAGCCTCTCTCTAGCCGCTCGCCATCAATTATTAACCTGATCAGCTCTGCTTCATTAGATGACTAATCTGGGAGGGTGGGGGCAGATGGGACACCTGAGACCGAGAGGCAGCAGGGGAAGGAAGGGGAAGGCAGATCAGATCTCCAAGCTGAGGGATGGAAGCAGAGTTCACAGATGTTGGATTACTGATTTGTACATCTAAGTCCTGACTTTTGGAGGCTTTATAAAAGCTTGATGAAAGCGCAGACTCACTTTGATGAGTGGACGCATGCTTCAGCATCATGGTGCACATGCTGACATGGGCTTCATGGGTGTTAGTGTGCACAGACAGAGTGGCATCAGATACCGCTTGACCACTGCAAAGCCAGGAGGCAGGAGTGGGAGAGCGAAGGGCGGGTCGTACTCTCATTACACCCCCAGCTAAGTTGATCGAGAGACCTTTCTAATCTAGGTGGGTCGCATTTTTACCGCCCCATAAATCTTTCCTCGTGCTTTCCACATAAGACGCCACTTTGGTTATTTGAGGTGCCGAGTGTGATTCTTGGCGTCAAGTTTCCAGTCTGCGTGAAACAAGAAAGGAAAGGTTACGAAAACATTCTCTAGGAGTTTTATCAAATGAACATATGCAGTACAAGGTAGAACAAAGAAGTTTCCAGAAACATCACCCAGGACTTTCTTATACTGCAGGGTATACAGGGTTTTTCTGTATGTGTTATTGTTACTTTTTTACTCATAACTTCCTGTTGTCCTTCTGCTTTATTCAAAGTGGAAGTGGTAGCCAGTCCTAATGGGGTCAACCATAACACTTCACCAGCCAATCACAAGGCCACATCAGACCAACAACTACACACATCCACATACATACCTGTGGTTGATGTAGACAGTTCAGTTAACCTCGTAATCATTTTGTGGGAAAAAACACACACACAGATAGAACATGTAAACTCTATAAACAAGGACCAGGGATGGAACCGTGGTTCTATCCACATTTCAGGTCCAAAGTCAATCCAGAACGTTCTCAACAACAGCTTGGTGTAACATTCAGGACTGTGTTTGGAGCTGTGTGAGGGAACAATAATTAACAACGGCATGGTTTGAAGACACTCGTTACTCTGTGACTGGTAGAGAGCCTCATCGTCCTGTTCCTGATGTAGTGGATTTACAATACAGTTCCAGGACCTTGTCTTGTCTTGTCGAGGGGAGCACGTCAAAGACCTGTGGAAAGCAAGAAAGCAAGGAAGAAGAAAGAAAGAGCAGCCTCCAGTTCTCTTTCTTTTCCACTGATCATGTACAAGCAGGAGTGTGTTTTTGATCTCTCCTCTCCCCCTGAGAGCCTCAGCGAGGTGGGAGTGCTGTGTGACGACTGTGCTACACGTTAGCTCTGATTAAAGGGAAATATGCATCACTGTATAGGGCTTCGCTTTTTATCTGTGGCTGCGATGTGGTGCAATGGTGACACGCGATTGGGCCTGATATGTACTGATGTTGCAGCTCTTTTTTCTGTGTTCTGTCGGAGCTAAAAGCCACCTGAAGTTGACTCAGTCTTATCTGAAACCTCAGAGAGCCTGCAGAGTAGTTGGCAGAAGTTGTGCAGGTTGAGGTTGTTCAGTGTCAGGAGGAAGAAAGGGAGTTGTTGCTTGTTTGACTCAAAGCAGTGAAAAAAAATCACAGTAGAAATGCCCTTTGACCTGTGTACCTTCAAATCAATTAGAACCAAAGACCTGCATTCTACACGGGTGTGACGATGACGAGCCGGGCCGGGTCTGGATCTTAGCACAGGATGTTTGGTTGTGGTCGCAAGGAAACAAAAAGTGCATTCTTCACTGTGTAATTATCCCTTCAGAAAACCTCATAATTGATTAAAATCTCGGCCTGTTTAGTTGAAGACAACACTGATATACTGGCAGAAATTGAAGAAAGACACCCACAAATATCTTTTTTATAGTTTTCATAGCCATCTGCTGCCACCTAGCAGGAGAGTATTTAAGTAGTAATTGTTCTGCCTTTCATGAGCTTCATGCTTTGATGAGCAATAAATAAATAATAGTTTTCAACCCAATTAAGTCAAATCAGATCATTTTCCATGGTACACCTAATGATCTTTCGCGGCACACTGGTGGGCCACGGCCCAGTGGTTGGGAATCACTACAACATGTCTATGCAAACCAACAGCAACAGACTTTTTCAATCAGCTGCACCACAGATGACCACAGGAAGTACTTCCTGCCCAGGGGCCAACAGACTCTCTAGCTCCCCCCACTGTGTGCCATCAATATTACACATAGCCTAACTCTTAGTCTAATCTGTAAAAAGTGTACATTAATACTTGGTGCTGCATATACAGTATATTGACTTGACATACATAAGTGAGTTCCTCTTGCCATTTCGATTGAACTGTGATTCCAACAAATTTCTCATTACCTGGCCACCAACCAAATGTCTGTATTAGAGCCTAGCCCATACTTGATAGACAACAGTGTTTGCCACTGAGGGTACAGCGTAGAGTAACAGTAAAGAATGACTGAACTGGTTGTTTTTGAACCGTATCCAAAGTCATGCAGAATAAAGATGTTTCTTTTGTCTCTCTACAGCTCGGTGTCGACTCCTGGAGCTGCCACTCTAGTCTATTTAATAAGAGATAATTGCAGATCAGGTAAAAACTAGAGGAGTTTGCGTTGAAGGACTGTTTTGTGATGCAGTAGACGACAGATGGACGGTCTTTGGGGAGGGGAGAAGCACAGAGGTGAGGCATATGTGCGCTCAATAAAAGCCCTCTGGCAAACCCACTTAGCTGACCCTAACTCTGGACACACACACACGCGCTCACACACATACTCCTACCTATTAGGGAAGAATATCAATTAACTCCATTCTCTGAATCTCTGCTGATGGATGTGACTCTCATTCGGTCTGACTCCACATTCATTTTGATTTCTGTTAAAAAGACAGGACATTTACGTCTTCGTGCTGTCGTCTGTTATGTGAAGAGCTTCTTTATTTTATTTTATCGTTTTTTTTTAGCTAAAGTTGTAAATAGCTGGTTAAATGGAAACAAAAACATTTGTGAACAATTTTCTGGTTCAAGGTCAACTTTGTGTCCAGGTCTTTGGTTAATGACCAGTGACCAGAAAACAATTGACACCTCTCCAGCTAATGAAAGGCTACATGCCGCAGGGATGAGTTTTGTTTTTATTTATTTTTTCAGTCCAACCTAGGACAGAGTAAAAAAATAATGGAAATATTATTAAATGGCTTTTGGATTATGGATTATTATAATTTCTAACCTTAACCTGAATAATCTTAATTTGCCAACCAGCTTTAAAAAGATATTTTATTCCAATAATAATGTCTTTTTTTAGCTACTGATAAATATTGCTACCCTTTTTATTGGATCAATCTGTCAATCATTTCTCTGTTCAGTTTAACACTATGAAAAGCAGGTGAAAAAAATAAATAAATGTGTATGAAAAAGTAACTCACCCTGCGTGTAAAACTCATGTCTTTTCCAATTTCATGACAGCAACGGGTTTCACTTCCTGGAAGGGAGCCTGTGAGGACGAGGTCAACGGCATCTTAGGAGAAATCACAACATCTTCAACAAGGCATCGATTCATTCTTTATTCTGATAAACATCTGGTTCTTCAGATACATAAACAGTCACAATCACGAGCACTCTTTTCTCTACCACAGTCAACACACCGAGTCAAAAACATTACACCACCTAATGTAAGTTTCAATTTCGAGACTTGTGCCGACTATCATAAACCTTTTTTTTTTCTCTAAACTTAACTGAGGAAAGACGGCTCTGAACCTTAATGATGTCAACTCCTGGGTTTTTTGCTGAGGTCATGAAAACAAAGGACAGCTCACTGATGAACACATGGTATTAAATAAACGGCAGGAGCCTTTACCTTTAGCCGCTCAGTGTGACATGTGCACATCAGTGTCTGCCCTTCGTTCCCAGGCCTGTGTTTGTGTCCGACACATAAGGACAGCTCCGCATGGCTTCTGTTGCCAGTCCTGACATTTTTGTGCTGTGTTATTATCTCTGTTTCATTCTTTCCCTGTAATAGAACAAAGCAGCTGTCACTAGTTACTCCATGTAAATATATATATTTTTTCTCATATAAGTATATATTCATATATATCTATATATACTATCTATAGAAGTCTATATAGAATATGCATTTGGTGGTTTTTAAAAAAAAACAAACATTCAGGTACATTCACTTTACCCTGTGATTTCTTTTCTTTTTTTGCATATAAAAGATAAACGTCGATTCTAATATCGCTACAGTGTGACCACCTAACCCAGAAATACGACACAAGCATCCCAAACTTTTGTAGAAGCAAACATAACAAATGTCTGGGGCGCTGGAACCAAGTACCAGCCACAGGCATAGATATACTGAAGGAACTGCATCCACCTAGAATATAAAATAGCATATTTTTCTGGACTCCACAACAAAGTTCATAATAACTCTAACAACAGAGTTGGGTTGCACACAATTCCACAGGTGTGTATATGAGCTGGCAACAACAGGTAGGCATCTGATGGTTTTATATATATATATATATATATAAACCAACAGTATACTGTCAGTAGGAACAAGCTTAAATGCAAAAATCACAACAATTACGGGTGTGAACAGACCCTTGGCATAACACAGAATACACATACAGGCATTAATCAACAAGCCGAGGAGCTAAACCTGACCTACGGAGAACCACACCGGGCCTTTCACATCACATATAAATAATGCTTATTTTTAGAAGGGCTCAAAAATGTTGGTAAGGGTTCTACATGTTACACTGCCAGTGGCGGTTAACAATAACACATAAGACCCTCCAGAAAAGAACTGACAGGGTGGTGAAGACGGCCAATCAGTAAGTGCCTTTTCTTTTTTAATGTTTGTTGTAGAAGAAATAATGTGATGTGCTTCCATCAACAAGGACAGTACCAGGACTAGGTATATGTGCTTTTTCAACGTAGGAACTAAAGAGATGGTGGTACCGTTATTTAGGCTACAGCAATAAGCATGTCGCCATTTTTTTTTTTTTTTTTGGAGCACAGATAACTCTGAACACTGCACCAACTAAGACATCAAAGGCATTTTTGTGCTCTTTTGTTTTGTTGGCCCTTTTTTCCACAATTTACTTCCTTGACAATAGTTCCTGGAATAAAAGTGTAACTTAATGTATCCAGTTACTTTCCACAGCTACATAATACATTTCACAAAAATACAGCCTCACTGTGTACAAGCTTCAAATCAGTTCAATTTAAAATGCCACATACTGTTTATACCACAGTGGAATTTAAGCCACAAAGAGTTCACCAACTGTTGACTTAAAACCAAGCCAAATTACTTTTCCCTTTTCAAATGCAAAAGTGTGATGTGTAAAAATACAAAGTCAGAGCTACATTTATAAATAACTCTTAAAATTTACTAATGTTTTTAAAAGGAAAAATGAGTATTTAACTTTAAAAAATTACCAAAAACACTGGTTACAGTTTTTTTCTGAGCCACATCAAGATCCCAGATCATTGCTATTTTTGAACCTATCTAGTATCTTTTATATAGGACGACCTTTGCTCATACTTAAAGGACATATAATGACAACTTCCACAGTGTGGTTTCTATCTTTTTTACATACACTATATATATACTGAGACACTTAAACACAACCAAACATGGCTGTCTGCTGTTTAACAGTCTTTGTGCAGTACACATGTTGTGTACATATGTAGACTGGGTATTATAGGGAAAGTTTTACTGGAAATGTTTTCTGGGTCTGACAGTTTGTAAAGAAATGTTGTGGCATTTTGTATATGCAGAAAAAAAATCAATTTCTAAAAATATATGTATAACATACCTTTAAAACCAAAGGAAAAGTAAAATAAAAATAGTGCAATCACACGTGAAAACAAATTCTGACTTATTGGAGAAGAGTGAATTTCACCACTGATATTTCTCACACGTTGGACTATGCTACAAACCTTAGCTAGAAGAAGATGAAGTGATGCTAAAAGCAAAAGAAATACTCCCTGTGCTGCCGATTGATGATTGGACAAAGCTTGTGGGTCGGACCCACAGTAAAGGGCTCTGTGACCGTTCAAAGGCTGGACTGTTCAGTGTGGACTAGGAGCTGGTGTGTCCAACTCCCCGTCTGCTTCACACTCCTCTTGACCGGAGAAGGAGCTCAGAGCGTCCCACAGCAGGTCTGGTTGCTCACAGTGGTGGTAACACCTCCAGTGTTCCATCAGCACGTCTTTAGTGTCCATGACTTTACTGCACAGAACACAGTTGAAGGCAGAACCTGCTGCGAGGACACCGAGTCCTCCGCCACAGTCTGAGGAGGAGACGGTGCCACCGATGTCCTCCTTCCCACAGTGGTGTGACTTGACGTGTTTCTCCAGCTTGGAGAAGGAGAAAAACTCCTCATCGCAACTGCCGCATTTCACCACGTTGCGTTTCTTGTTGAGCTGTCGCCAGTAGTGGGCAGCATGTTTTACTAGTTCCTTCTCTGCCTGGCGGCAACCGCTGGCTTTCCAACCTTCAGGAGGTCCAACATGGACCTTTACCCTGTGCACGTGGAGCAAATGCATCTTCATGTCGGCAAATGTGGGAGTCACTGTCTGACAGCGACCACATTTGATCTGCAGCTCCACAGGATCTTCGCAGTCCTGCTCATCTGATGGTTCTGGTGCGCTGTCACTGATGGTGAAATGGACAGGTCATTAATATAATCTTTTTTTCCCCAAAATTACCCTTTATAAATAAAACATGCTACAAAAACATTCTTTATTAGAACAAAATGTAATCTTACCCCTCAGGAGAAACCTTAACCTCATGATGGCTAATGGAAGGCTCTACGGTCAGCACCACCTTGTGGACTTCCCTCAGATGACTAAAGTAAACACCCACATACCCAAAAGACTTCTCACAGAATTCGCAGGACAGAGATCGACGTGGACGCACCTCAGAGTGATGAAGCTTCATGTGTGTGCTCAGGCTGCCAGAGTGAGCGTAGGCTTTGCGACACACTAGACAAATGTAGGGCCGACTGTTGGTGTGACTGTTCATGTGACTCTGGAGATGATGCTTGAACTGGAAACAGCGACTGCAGGTCGGACAGTGATGAATGAGACGGCTTCCCACGAACATTCTCGGATGAGATGGAGCTCTTAGATGGAGGGCTACTGACGCTGACTGAGAAGGACCATCTGGAGATTTGGTTGTGGGAGTATTGGAAAACTGGTGACCAAGCACAAGCTCCTGTTCTTGGCCATCTGAGGTAATCGCAGGCAAACTAACCAGCTGGGGAACCGTTTCCATGAGTAAAATAGGCTTGGGTCTGATGCTGCGGTACTTTTTAGAAATATCCACTTCCTTTTGCTTGGAGGCTGGAACAACTGCTGGTGACTTCTCAGGGACCCTTCTTCGGAAGAAGGACAAGGATCGCTTTTTTCGGGCCTCAAACGCCAGCATGTCCTCCATTGTCTTCCTCTTCCGACCTCGCTTCTTACTTGGAGGCTTCTGAAGAATCCCAAACACAGGCACAACAGTGGTCTTGGCCTGGTTCTGCAAAGCAGAGCTTGATACCTGATTGTGACCCATGTTTTTGGCTGGCTCCACGGTGTTGTTTGCAGTGTTCATGGAACTTGCGTGTCCTGTCTGAAAAGACAAACCTTTCTTCTCAGGTGAGATGTTAGATGCGACCTTGGCAGCCGGGACAATAGTACTTTTCATTTTCAAGTATGGCATAATGGGAAGTTTCCCCTTGGGCGGCGTTGGAATAATCTGAACTGCTTTGCTGAAGATGGCTGGAGACAAGAGAGTGATGCTGCTCTGAGGCTGTGCTACAGTGGGCTTAGACTGGCAGAGACTGGCAGTGGTCTTACCGTCTTCTGAAGACTTACTCGGTGAGGTTTTGATAGAACTGGATTGATAATGGAAATTCTGTATGAAACCACCTGAAGCTGGTGGTTCAGACTGGTCTGTTGCCTGCTCCGGTTGAGAGCTGGGATATAGGACAGCATTGTCTGGAAGCAGTGCTGTTACAGAGATGTCAGAGGAGCCTGGGTTGATGAGGATTAGCTGCTCTGTGGGTTCCTCTTTGGGAACTATGGTTTCAGTGCACTTTGACTCCTGTTTTATCTCTGTAGTCGGTGGCACTGTGTTCACCAACAACTTACTGGTTGGGCTCACTGGCTTCATCGGAGATGTAGTGGCATCGCTGCAAGTCACCTTCGTCCTCACGGCTGGTGATGGAGGCTTTACCTTAGGTACACTCCCCTTGCTCCTCATTGGCTGGTACCTGGGGATCGGCAGTTTGAGATTCTTCTGGACTGACTGTGTTTGCTGCTGCTGCTGTTGTTGTGGTGGTGTTGTCTGAGAGGGGACAGAGGGGGGCAGTGCCACCAGGGAGAATGTGCCATCCTGACTTGCTATTTGCATAAGTGTGTAATTTTGAGTGGGCACAATGACAGATTTGGGGCTGGAGGCGGTGGTAGCCTCAGGAAGGGAAGAAGGACACTGACCAGGCAGGACTGCAGGGGAGGGGGACGGCACCACAGCTGGGGCCTTTGGAGCAATGCTCCGGAACTGAAGGCTCTTCATTAGTCAGGCTGGATCACACACCACCAACTGAAAGACAGAGATTACAACAAACCTTGGTTATTACATGAAGTCATTAAACCCCAGAAAAATCCCATTACTGGAAAAGTCTGTGTACTTTTTAAAAAGGACGTTAGCCTGTAATCTGTTAAATATAAACAAAAAGGAAATAAAGTCAATGTGTTCATTGATTTTTAAAAAAGGTATTTAGAAAGGAATATGTTAGGACCACTGGATCACATCAGCTTTTCTTTTCGAAAATCATTTGGCAAATGTAGGTATCATGTTCCCATATTAATTACACATTCTTACTAATGATTAAAAAAGCCGCTCAACGATCTTGATTATTTTTTTAGTGTGTCTGACATTTTTGATTGAAGACACCACAGCAAATAAAGTCTTTTGATTGTTTTACAATTAGTGTGCACATATTTTGGCAACAGACCTTGAATCCAGGCAATAACAATACAAATATCGCTATCATCTGAAGCCTCTTTTATTGAGGTATTCAGTTTAATGTCAACTTAATTTATAGAGAATTATTTGAAGTCATATCTGAATCACCTGGATATGTGGACAACATTGTTTAAAGTCTGACATTTCTAACACCAAAAAAAAATCATAATATGATTCGTTTAGATCACACTAACAAATTAAATGTCATATCAAATGTTCAAAAGACTCCACTCTGTCAAGAATGCAGGAGTCGGTATCGGTGTGACAAGCCACACATATGTGGTCAACATACAGCAGACGCTCTCTTTCCCCGAGCTATGGGCAGACTGCCCCCTTCTATTTGAGCCCAGCATGTAGTCATGGTCCATGCTGAGACCCTGTGAGGGGCTTCTTGCACCTCCCCTTATTTCCTGCAAAGATCAGCCAGTGGTGCATGAAGGCTGTCCAACAGCAGGATCTCGTAAATGAAGAGAAGATTCCCTCCCAAACCTCCTGTTCAATTGACTGACATTACGGCCTGGCCCGAGGCTACGAGGAAGTCCCTTCCACCATAACTGGGTAAATATTGATCGCAAACAATATTTTAGGATTACTTACTGACCACTATGGTTTTTATGCTCAGCCTGCAGGTTTCAAGGTGATACCAAAACCAATGAAACCTGACAAAAGTACAACCCTAGAGGGATGTAAAGAAATAATAATTAAAAAAAAAAACGGTTTTATTATCTCAATACAACAAACGGTTGCCATCCATCAATCAAAACTAAACGTTAGGGAAACAAACAAAGACAAATCTCTTTATATACTTTGATTTAAATGATTAGGTATGGTTTTAACAGTTTTAATGCTTTAAACTGTCTAATTGTCAACAGGTTTAAAAGTCAGATACTGATGCAGGCTCAGTTCCAACTTTGCACTCAAAATATTCATGCACACAGTAAAACAATCTGGAGGTGGTATAAAAGGAAAATATTGAAATAATAATTTCTTACAAAAAACAGTATTCCTTTTCAGAGCAGTCAAGGAGAGAGGCTTTATTTCGCTTGCAGAAAGAAAAGAAAAGAAAACTGCATAGGGCATATTGTTTAACAGCTGGAAATGTTTCTGTGGGGAGAGATTATTTATACTGTACCCCCACCGCATTACGACTCCATAAAACTGGATATATTCCTCCTCTATGTGGATAGCTGATTCCAACTCGACTGTGACTTTGGCTACAAACACAGTGGAATAAAACTGTGGGATGTGGGTTCCACTGGGCATTTAATGTGGCTCCAAAAGTAAAGAACTGGGTAGAGACATCGCTTGGCGTGTCCTTTTACCATGACGAAGTTTTTGAAAAAGTGAAAAAAAAGTGTGACATTAAAGAGAAAAAAAAGTGTGCATCAACAGCTGGAGAATCAGCCAGTGGGCCTGTTACCCTTTTGTCACAGATGATTCAGCAGACTTCATCTGACACCAGTACACACACCACACACACACACACACTCACACACACAAAAAAACAAGTTTGACCGTACATCTAGTTGTCCTTTTCCACCTGGAAAAGCAGGAAATGTTCTGTTTGCTCTTACCTCATGAAGTGATTTTTGCAACAAGTCCCTCTTTTGTTCAGGTGAATATATTAATTCGGGTGAAGGCTGGGCCAAACAAAAACATGGATTTACTTGAACAGCATTTTAAAACATTAGCATTATATTAAACTTTCATAAACATTGAGACAAACAAAATATCTTTACAGCCCAATGGTATTGTCCTCAATGACTGTACTACAAAACCACCACGTAGTTTTCAGACTCTTGTTATTTTGCAGTACAGTCCAGCATCAACTCGTGAACCACACAACGAGCCTATTTTGATGCAGCATCAGAACACATCCACACAATGTACAAGGGAAAACAAGGATTTCTTTATTAATGTAGGGCATCGTATATTAATATTTTAAAATGCTCTCCAGGCTACACTCTGTTCTACGTACTTCCTCTTTGTACTCCATAAAACCCTCGTGTGTGTCTAATCCTTGTATATTTTGCCATCTATTATTGGAGTGGGCCTCAGTGTGCAACCTCATTTGCATATTTAGCATGTTGGCAACTGTGTTTAGTATGTTGGCAACGAAAATATGTAGAGGGGCTATGGAAACAGAGTCAGACTGTCATTTCACATCATTCTCTGAATCCTGCAGTGATTCCTATTACAATCCAAGGGAAGAAAGAAAAGATGTGAACATTCTCAGCTATGCTGACAGCTTGAACCGAATACTGTGTGGTATCCTTATGTTTAGGGGCCACACAGTGAAAGGATAGTCACTGCAGTTCATCCCATGGCTCTAAATGACAGGCTCTGTTTAGAGCTGTGGGTTCCATGAACTGTGAGCTGTCGCATGCTAGGCTAATAGTCATATTTTAAAGCACTAAAAGTTAGCCTTTGGATTAGAAACCTTGTGTGATGATGATGCAATTAGCTACCGAGAAGCAACTGTCCTAAGTTTTTTTTTCCAAATTTCCTTGACTGCAAACTCAAGCCAAACTTTGAATATTGCAGAGTTCTAAACAGCTTTGCTTTATTTCTAAAGGGAACGACAGTGCGGTCTAGCAGAGGAGCAGACAGAGAGGTCACAGATGCTACTCAATCTGCTGCTGGATTTGAAACACCAACCACTCTAATCTGACTGAGGTCAAAGGTCAGAGCTAGGCTGATGCAAAAACCTCGTTTCTGGAGAGAAAAAAAAAGGGGGAGAGAAAGAGGTGGGGGTGATCCTCAGAGACAGATTATCAGGTAAAGCCAGAGGGTGAGAGGTGAGGATCTGCTGTTTACGCAGGAAACAGGTCAGGGTTGAACAGAAGGGCAGTGTGTGGACAGACCAGGCATCCACCTGGAATGGAATGACATAAACTGCAGAGTTGCACATACACACAAACTCCAGCTTACATCCTCCAATAAAGGCCCAGGTCACATGACAGTGGTTTCGAAAAGCAACAGGATGGTCAGCTGAAACAACTAGGTTACTGCTAGCTTGAAGAGCAGTTGAGTAAAGGGTTAATGCTATTCTGCATACTGGTTATATTTGGGATGGCCCAGAACCACATTTTCATGTCTACTACAGATACTACATATACAAATACTGCAAGTACATAGTACTACTATTTGCAAACACTTAATAGTTAAAACCTAAAACATAAACAAAATCTGTGTACCACAGTACAGTATTTGACACGCTTTACACAGGTGATATGATAACACAGCTAGGCTAATCGTCCGTTAAGCATATTCTGCCTTGGAGTCTCTGCTAATGTAGACCTGTCTGATCTGATCCATTAGCCAATGCTGAAATTGTTGGCAAACTTAGATCCAATTTTGGGCCCAAAGAACTGGATAGTAACTATGACTGATACTGTCGCAGTTTTGAAAAAACAAAGATTTAAACATTAATGTATACAGTAAGAATTGAGGACAGTGTTTATTGGTGGTACAGATATTTTATATTAATAATAATAATAATGATAACAATCTATCGTTTTTGGAGAAAAGCTGAGAACGGTGTGAGGATTGTTTCCATCATGTATGTGAGACTGATAGTCATCTGAGACTCAAAAGAAGAAAGAGGGGGGACTGGAATGAAGTGTGTGTGTGTGTGTGTACATATGTGGGAGGGTGGGCTAAAAAACCCAGCAGAGGTCCAAGCTCCCCCAGGTTTTAGCCCAGATGAAAGGCCAGGATCTGGGCTAGATAAGGAGGCAAATCACAGGGGGTCGGGGCCATCAGGCTGTTAGGAAGCCATGTCCAGCGGCCATCTTTATCATGCTCACCCCCCCCCCTCCCCCCACACACACACAAACACAACCACACATGCGGGTCAAATGACGTGACAGACAATGACAGGGACGAAGGGGAAGATAAATAAAATTATTCTAGCTTTTTTTTATCCTCTGCAGTGAATGTAGGTTTCCTGTGCATGATTGCGTCTTTATTGCATGCATGCTGGCCACTTACTGCAATTCAGCCCAACACACACGCACACACAAGCTAAGGTCCAGCTGCTTCTTCTACCTTTAGCCAAACGACAGCCGCAGTGAAAGGTGATGCAAGAGAGAACATTACAGCACCATATGGTATTCACGGCATGCACACAGACACATATACAAAACCGTATGTCATCTCCTGTCACCTGAGTAAATCAATTCAGGGGAGAAATCCATTCCAATTAGGTTTCGACTGCTCTGCCCTGCATGTGGATGTGGATTAATCGATACAGAAATCCCACCGCTAAGCTGCCGTCTCTGTGTTAGAATAAGGCCATATAGTTGTTTTGTTTGACTCCCTGTAATGATGAAAAGGAAAGAAAAATGTGCAATCACCTTCATTTATATTTAAACCAGAATAGGTTCCTACTAATTCACAGAAAGTCCACAAAAAAGGCATTACACTGGAAGGATAAGATGCCTTGTGAGGTAAACACGTTTAAAGACAGGATGCTATAAACCCCCAACAACCAGTAACCTTTGACCTGATGTCCAACCGGGCTGTGTGTCATCCCTGGGAAGTTGTAACACCTTCAATCACCTTTGCTGGTAGATGAATGCTGGTACATGACTTATGGACAGCGCGCAAAGACATACACACGTACAAAGCTGTCCACAGTTGAGTAGAACCGATGTGAAGCTCAGGTGACAACAGTGTGTCCAAGAGTGTGCATGTGATTAAAGGTCTGTACAAGGTTTGACTTGTGAATGTGCTTCACCCTCAGGCAGCCTCAGGACTGTGTGAGCCTTTCAGAATTCCCCCCTAACTGAACATCATCTGACCTTTTTCCCCCCACTGTGACATTTAGGTTCTCCTGAATAGGTCAAACGGCACTAAAGACCGTTAGAAAACAAAAACACAAGTAAGAACGAAACTGAAATAAAGACAACAGAACTTGATCAGCACATTCTTTTAACTCACATCTCATCAACTAAAAGGCTACATAACAACAGACAGACATAAGGATTACTCCCTTTTACTTTCAGACGGGTTTTTATCAGTTGAAAACTCCACTATCAGGTGTGGAAGAAAAGTGCCGTAAACATTTCAGATGCTTTTAAACCAGTCAGAAAAAAAAAAAAAAAAATCCCATTTACACTCACTAACATGTGGCTTTGTCTGCTGCGTGGGTGGACACAGTCAGCATTCACAGCCAGGTCAAATGTCTCTGCAACAGATACCAGGTTTTATGGGCTGCAGCTCGAGGTGGCAGTTATGTGACACTCAGGTAAACACAGTATTTTTCACTTCTTCTACTAATTTTGACAACCCAGTCTAAGTCTGTTTCCACCTTCACCTTGTTTAGCCTGACAGTCTGATGTAAAAAAAAAAAACAAAAACAAAACAAACAATGGTCCTTAAGCTGAAAAAGACGGCAATACACCAGTCAATCATAACATAATAGGAAACAGCCTTGCATTAAGAGAGCTCCATTTTAGAGCCACCATCAACTCCTTTTGCGAATTTGAAGTACTACAGTTCATCTGTTGGATCAGATGACAGAGATTAACTTTTGAATCCCATGTGCAAAAAATGTACAAACTTTACTAACTTCCTCTTTTCCCCTTCGTCTTTGGTCAAGCTTTTATTGGCCTTTGGTCAATTGCAGACATATTGGAAACTGGGGCTTGGTGCTAAGTGCTAACTCCAAAAACTAAAAATTCTCAGCATTCCCATCGTTCTTAAAATGGAACGAGAGCTTCGGCTTAATAATGTGCTTGGACAGAGAGGGGGAGAAATGAGAGATGATCAGGTCATGGCTACATGTGCTCTGTCTGTCTTAGCAATTATGCAAAAGTATTGCCACACAGTTGTGTTCTGGTTGCATGTAAATATAAGCGTACAAACTCTAAACGAAGTTACTTCTTCCTGTGACTGTGTCTTCAGACAAGAATAAAGTGTCTGATGATTCTACGTACGAGAGGAAAGGTAGATATCAGAAAGTAGGACGTGGAGGATTGCGAGATCATTAAACCTTCAGAGCCTGCACAGGTAAACAACAGGACAACTCCACCTCCAGCCTCTGATGGGGTCTGCAAGGAATTCATAAAAGTTAACACAATCAAGGCAAAGTGACGGCACTGCCAACTCAACTGGGACACGAAGGAGGCACCTGCATCCTGGTCTCCACTTAATGACTGCTCAGCCGCCGGGGGAACTTAGATGGGGCCCCTGGAAGGAAGAAAGGGGCGGTGGAAGCTGCCAGTTAGCTAATTTTAGGAACTCTGCATCGCTGATGAAAATACAGAGAGGAGGTGTGGTGAAATGGGGAAGTTTTTGGTTTCCTTCTCAACTTTTGTGAATTTCATTGTGGTTAGTTTCATTAGCGAGTGAAGGATCACTTCACCACAAGACTCTGTTTGATTACTCTCTCTCTTTCTTTCTCTCTCTTTTTTATTTTTCTGTCTTCCTCCTCTGCTCTGGCTCCCTCTTTCATTCTCACCTCCCTCCTCTTCTGCCTGTACCTGTCTAAATAAACAGCGCTGTGTTGGATGCTAATTAGAGCAAGTTCAGGGACGTGATAAGCCAGGAGACAGATAAACAGCAAAGTGGGGAGGAGACAAAATGATATGGATGGGGGTGGAGGTGGGGGTAGCCCACCCCAAGGGCAGAGCAACACAACACAGACACAAACATACTGGCTTTGCAGTGAAAGGCAGTGCAAAGTGGGGGTTTTTTTTCTATCTACAGTATCTGTGCATAGAAAAGCTAAGGCCAGCAGTAAGGTAGGGGATTTACCAAAGGTGGTTAAGCGAAGGGTTTAATTAGACCATGAAGTAGAGATTTGGCCAGAGAAAAGTGAGCGACATCCGTCTTATATAACGATGGCTGCTCCATGTTACTCAGAGTGAGATGAAAGAATTATGCAGATGAAGCCGGCAGTTCTCCTGTTAGTGTGAAGTTTGCTTCATAAAACAGGTCAATTCAAAGCAGAGAATGTTTATATTATATAAAAAGTTAGGTGTAATCTTGAGAAGGTCACATTACCTACAAAAACAAGTACAGTAATATCATATATGTTTGAAAATACAATTTTTGTCATTTCCAGAACTAAAAACTTTGGTAGTTTTGTAAAGAAAAACTTTTTTTTTTTTTTAAATATCAATTTGAAAACGTTTTGACACAGTACATCCAATACAATAACAACAGTTATTTCCAGTGACCAAAGTTCTGCCAACGACCGCCCCAGAACTGCATCATGTCGAGTTGTTTCTGAACAGAAACATGAATCCTCCATCATCTCTTCATGCCATCTCACTACAAGTCTCTAAAAGAGTTTCTCCCCCTTGACGGCAAAAACTCTTATCTTCAAGGTTGTAACGAGGTAAATTCTTCATGTCCCCCCGTCTCTGGACTGCAGAAGTTAGACATCTGTGAAGGTGTCTCTGCTGAGTTATCAAAAAGATTTTAAATTCCGTTTGGCGAGACCAAAGGCCGTCAAAGAGCATAATAATCAGCGCTGCCGCTATTAAATAAATATATTAAAAAAAGCTGTTGAATTGAACAGAAAGGTTCTGCTCTATTTGGGAGGAAAAGGTGCAGAAAGACACCCAAGGAAAGATGATGAACTTGTGTATTATTAGTAGCATGGACAGGCGTGATGCTAAGTGATGATGTAAACAAAGCATTTAATGTCAGTCAGACATGTTTCGTGATTTAAGGAGATCTTAAGATCCCAGATTATGGCCAGATTGGTCATGGCAGGTGTGGGGTAAACCTCACCATTACAAGGACCGGCGTTCATAAGCTTTTAATCTTACGTTAAATCCAGCACAAATACAAATGGAGTGTGGAAGATAGAGAGAGCATCACAACAGATATCTAAGAGATTGTGACGAGAGGAAATGGAGGAAATGTGATGGCTGGATAGATGAGCTATTTTTATAATGAGGTCAGTGTGAGCTCAGGGATTTCTTTTCTCCAGGGAGACGTGCGCACACATATCCACACACAGGAATTGTGGCAATATATTACTCTTCTTTCATGGGACCACCTCTGTCCACTGGATTTGAGGAGCAGGAGACAGATGAGGATTAAAAGAAGCAGATGTGGTGGATTTATAGGTTTTGACTATTGTCCAACTACTTTAATTTTCTAGCTCAGGCATTTTAGCTTGAAGAATGACTCTTTACTTGTTGAACAACTCGAACATTTCTGCATCTTCTGCATGTTTGTCTGCTGTTATAGAACCAACCGTCACCGCAACACCTACTTTTACAACCATTTGTTGGTGTCATTTTGGAGGCGGTGCGCTGTCTATCCATCCACTGTTTTTTCTATGCTCAGGATGACATCGAATCCTGGAAACAATCCTAACAGTGACTAGATTAAGGCAGGGTGAACATTTTGCAGGGTCTATTCCAGGGCCACATATTAAGACAATGAAACATTTACACTGATGCTGTTGCAAATTTGGTGTCTAATAATGTAAAAAAAAAATAAAATTAACTCCAAAATATTATTTACTTAGTAATTTATCAAGAGAAAATATGTTTTTATCTTAAAACTTCTGAGCTGTCATTTACCTACTGGGTGACTGCGTCTCCTCTTCCTGGGTGGTGAACGTCCCCTTTTTGCTGGACTCCACTCTGGAAGACAAAAAAAAAAAAAAAAAAGCACTATAATTTTAAAATAAATCCATGATAGACCTGAACTTACAATCTTGGATTGTGCACAATGCTTTAAAAAGGTGATTCTCAACTGGTAGGTGGCAACCAAAAACTGGGTCGTGAACTACTTTTAGTGGGTTGCCGGCCTTTGCCATCATAGAAGAAGACACGCAAACCATAGCTATAAATGTGAATTGAGCATGGTGTAGTATTGGTACGACACAGGCTTCTTACATTGAGCACTAAGGTGGATAAAAACCTCAGGGTGTTTTGTGTCTTGTGCAGTGAGGTGTTGTAAACGAATGAAGCTGTCAAAACTGAAGCGGCATTTGGAAACAGAGGAGCTTTCTCTTAGATAATAAAAGAGTGTTACACAGATGGGTTCAATGAAAGGAATAATTTCCCTTATAAGGTTAATAGAACTGAACAAAAAAACAATTTAGAGGGTTCAATATGTTGACTTATATACATATATATGTGCTTATTTCAAAGTTTGGCCAGGAGCTTAATCCATAAATGACAGGAAGTACTTTGTGACAGTGCAGACGACAAGGTGTCTCTGATGTGATCTGTCTACGTCAGGGTAGAAACAGAAACACAGTGTAAAGGGAGAGTGCACAAGGTCTTTTTCTGCTTTTTTCCTTCTTCACACACACACAGACAGGAACACACAGGCACACATATACACTCTAAACGGCTGTCTTTTTATTTAGCTGAGCGAGCGCTCGTTTAGCTGTGTCTCTGTGTCTCAGTAGTTGGGGACGCAGGCTGCCCACTCAGTCAGATCCAGCCATATTAAATAAATAAGGAGTGCTCTTCTGTGTAAATTATTCATTTAACATGCCTTATCCTCTTCAAAAAACCTTGTTAGAGCAGCTCAGGAGCAGAGGGGGTGAGGCGGTGGGGGACAGGCGGGGGGGGCGAGTGGAGGGGAGCAGGGGGGCGGCATGC